>NW_028253583.1:0-251046 GCF_964263255.1 Lissotriton vulgaris | reverse complement strand
GTGGAGTTGTGTGTGTGTGTGTGTGTGTGTGTTTGTATATCTATATTTATGAGGACCAGAACATGTTTGCACACCAACGCTATGAGGACCAGTGCGCTATGAGGACCGGAAAGCCGGTCCTCATAACGTTTACAGTGCTTACATACTGAGGGAAGCTCTCTCAGCTGTCTGAGTGAAATTTTGAAGAGGGCTTCATAATTCCTATTTTTCAGACAGTGTGTGTGATGAATACCCTCCTATACACACAAAAATATCCTCTCTCTACACACACAGACAGTGCAGTTGCTAAGGACAGAAAGCAACCAATCAGATTTCAGGGGTGTGTCTTCCTGGACCTCATATTATCAATAGAAGTCTTAAAGTGTGTGTGATGCTGCAGGTTCCCATACCGTCAGTAGAAGTCTAGGAGAGTTTGAGTATATCCTTCTAACCTTCAGAAAGTGTATTTTAATTTATCATTTTTGCAACAAAAAAAAAACATTTTATAGCTGGAAACCCAGCTCTAAACATTATAAATCCTAACAGCCAGAGTTTAAAAAGGTTTTTTTTTTGTGTGACATAGGCTCGGAAGAAGAAGGGGTTTTGAAGACTCCAATGATGTGTGTTTTTAATGAAAAGTACTAACATAGGGCCAACCATAAAAAAAAGATATGTTTTATAAATAGTCATTTCAACTTCTCAAAATTGGGACTGGGAATGTCCCTCCTACAGTGAGATAGCTGAAGGTGTACACGCTTCAGAATTTCAATCGAAGTGCTATTTTCTCACTGGAAAGCACCTGCCAAAGGTTTTGGAGTGTCAAAAACGAAAATGTGATCATTAAAAGCACAGGCTCGATTCTGCACACAACAATGTGATGTGGAAATGTCTCAGTGGTTTCACTGTTTTTCTATTCAGTTTCAAGGATGAATTCTGGCCGGCCAGTGCTCACATTCTTTCATCTCCTTACCATAGCGGTGCTCACCTCTGCGCAGCTGTAGCAAGAGAGGAAAGTACTGGAGCTTAGCGTGATCTGAAAGTGCTTGGAATGGAGGATAGATCTGGGATGATCTGTCAGAGACTGGGATGATCTGTCAGAGGTAGAAGAGAGCTGTCAGAATTATAACAGTTTAAGGATGAGGAGCACAGAAGACAGTAGGAAGGATGTACATGACAATGATTAGTGTAAGAAGTGGCAACTGAAACTCTGGCTCACACACCACATAGACATTCAGTCCATGGACATACAGTAGACCTCCATGTTGTAATAGGCTGACATTTGAGGTGTAGCCATTATTCCAAACCATATGCAATATAAAAACTCCACCCCCCCGCCACCCCCCAGTGGATCTGGTGATAACTTGTACGGGGATGGTCCAGTCTTGTATGCTACCTGTACGTTTGGGACATAAACTGCAAATATATATATCTTTTGTCCTGGTCAGCAGAGTCCAGGAAACTTACAATATGAGTCTCACAATGGTGCAATGACAACATCAATAAAATATGCCAACTGCAATCCTCAGTAAGGTTTTTTTTATCATGTCACAGCAGAAAATAAGCAACTCAGCTTATATACAACCCATAGCTATTTGGCAAACCAGATACCATAAGCAATCTTGCAGGCAGGAAAGCATCATCATATCATTCAATGCAAACTTGCCCTAGGGTATCAGATATCACTTTGCACTCATTACACGTCCATCACCCATTTGTAATAGTTATGTGTATCATCATCAACTGGACTAAGTACTGATGACAGTGAGCCAGGTAGCAGTAAACGGCGCAATAAACAGTGAGGGGAATGTTTCAATTTGAAATCTTTCTTTCCAAATTCATCTCTATCACCAAAGTGCTCGACCTGCGAACTTTTACTTTCAATTACAAATCAGGCTAATTCCAAGTCTCAGTAAACATTTTAATCAAGAATCAGAAAACTCAGACAGAAGCAGAGTCCGGATATGCAATGATTTTGAGGAGGCCTAGACGCAGGGAGAAAATTGTCCCTATGCATTTTCCCCACATATTAATGCTGTAACTAAGCGAAAACCAGCATTGGCATAGCCAATAGGTCTCGTCTTTGGGACCTTATAAGTGTTTAGCCATGCAACAGTTGATGTTGTTGCACCAAGGATATTGTGCTGGATAACTAAACACTTATAAGGTCCCAAAGGCGAGATCTAATGGCTATGCCAAGGGAAGCTAAACCCCCACTGTACACTCATTACAAATGTGGCTATTCATTCTATGCCAAAACTGAAAATAAACTTCTGTAGCCCAAGGAGAGTCTGGAGAGAGATTTAGAGAGAGAGAGAGATTTAGAGAGTGAGACATTTAGAGAGTGAGATATTTAGAGAGAGAGAGCAAGAGATTTAGAGAGATTTAGAGAGAGAGATTTAGAGAGCGATTTAGAGAGAGAGAGCAAGAGATTTAGAGAGAGAGATTTAGAGGAGAAATTTAGAGAGAGAGAGATTGAGAAAGATTGAGAGATTTAGAGAGAGAGAGAGAGATTGGGAGAGGACTTGTGGGTTTCAAAGAGCTAGTTGGAAAATAATGAAAGATTCTGAATGAGTTTGAAAGCAAGAAAATGCCGACAGGGGGAGGAAAAATTGAGAAGAGGGGGAAGCTGAGGGGGGGGGGGGGAGAGAGAGCTTTAGAGAGAGATTTTGAGAGTGAGAGTTTTAGAGGGAGAGATATATATAGAGAGAGAGAGATATAGAGAGAGAGATTTAGAGAGATTTAGGGAAATAGATTTATAGAGAACGAGAGATTTAGAGAGAGAGATTTAGAGAGAGATTTAGAGAGAGAGAGAGATTTAGAGAGAGAGATTTAGAGAGAGAGTTTTACAGAGGTTCAGAAATGAAATGAATGAAATGAAAAGTAGATTTATAGAGCGCGGTTGCTGCCCAGAGGCGTTCAAGCGCTAGAGACCAGAATAGAAATTGCTTGAAGAGGTAACTTGTTGATATTACTGAGGGGAGTTAAACAAAAAAGTCTTCGGCTGTTTTCGGAATGAGGGGAGATTAGGGTTGGATCTAAGATGAAGAGGAAGTGAGTTCCAGATCTTGGAGGCATTATGGGTGAATGTCCTGCCACCCGCCCTTGCCTTTTTTATTCTCGGAACTATCGCCATTAAGGCCTGGCTAAATCGAAGGTTTCTGCTGGGGTGGTACTATTTTACTAGGTCCCGGGTAATCCTAGGTCCTGTGTCCCAAAAGGCCTGATGGGCAATACACATGGCCTTAAAGATGATTCTCTGTCGCACTGGCAGCCAGTGCAGGCTGATCAGACCAGGTTTGGCTGATTGTCTGCGTGGCAGCTGTAACAGTGTGCGGGCTGCACAGTTCTGCACTATCTGTAGTCTGCGCAAGGTGTACTCCGGGGCGCCAAGGTAGAGAACATTATTGAAGTCGAGGCGGGACTGTATAAGACCTTGGATGGCCACCTGCTTTGCCTCCACGGGTAGAAGAGGGAGGACTTTCTTTACCATCCTAAGAATTCCGAAGCAGGTAGCCGAGAGTTTTGTAGCCTGGATGTTAAATGAGAGGGTCTTGTCCAGCCACACCCCAAGGCTCTTGATATTATCCTTGGGTACTGGGGGGGTACATAGACAAGAAGGCCACAAGGAATTGAAAAAGGTGGGGTTTGCAGGGCCCAGGAGCATCAGCTCTGTTTTGTCCCCACTGAGCTTGAGAGATGAGGCGGTCATCCAGCCCTTTACCTTCTGTAAGCACTTCATTAGCCCACCTGACGACGGCAGGTCGGCCTCCTGCGCCAAGGAGACCACCAGCTGGGTGTCGTCCGCATAAGAAATGATCTTAACCCCAAATGGACGAACGACCTCAGCCAGTGGTCTCATATAGATGTTGAAAAGCGCAGGGCTTAAAGAGGAGCCTTGTGGGACTCCGCACCTCAACGGCCTACTCATGGACACTGTTTCTCCATCAAAGAATTGGAATGATCTGTCGCTCAAGAAGGATTTGAGCCATAGCCAATCACTATCTACTATTCCGACACTCGAGAGGCGGCTCAGCAGGGTGTCATGGCTGACAGTATCGAATGCCGCGCTTAGGTCAAGGAGGATCACTGCCACTGACCCCCCCCGATCTAGGATTTTTCTGCTTTCCTCATTGACTGTTAGAAGGGCGGTCTCTGTTCCGTGTTTGGGTCTAAAACCCGCCTGGGTGGCATCTAACAGCTGGTTATTTTCAAGGAAATTCACCAGCTGGAGATTGATGTACCTCTCAAGGATTTTGCTCACCCAGGGGAGCAGAGAAATCGGCCGGTAGTTGCTAAAGTCAGAGGGATCTAGATTGGGTTTTTTCAGCAGAGCTCGGACCATGGCCCGCTTCCAAGCGGGAGGGACAGTACCAGAGGTAATGGAGGCGTTCAGGAGGTCCACAATGGTTGGTAAAGTGACCTGGGGTGCCAGCATCATGTCTTGTGGAGATGCTGGGTCGCATGGGGACCCAGATTTTACCTTGCGGTCAAAGGAGTCCAAGGATTCAAGGTCTAGGGGGGGAAGTGGTGCAGTGTAGGACGGGGTTCTGATAAAGTGGTTCCCAGATTTGTTTGATCCTGGGCTATGGGGACAGTACCTGTAGAGGGGAAGGATGAGTAGATTTTATTGACTGTTTGGTGGAAAAATGTTGCCAAGTCATTACAGTGGTCTGTTGTTTTTTCCTCGTGCAGGTTAGAAGATGGAGGTTTATGAGTTTTTTCAGAATTTGAAAAATTTCCTTAGGTTTGGATTTTGCTAGTATGATTTTGTCCGAGAAATATACAGATTGGACAGATTTGACCTCGCCTTTGTAGAGTTTGATTGCCTCTCGGTAACGGGTTTTTTCCTCCTTAGAGTAGTCTAGACGCCATCGTCTTTCTATTTTTCTGCATTCGCATTTCTTTTTCCTGAGAGCCTCTGAATACCAGGGGGCCATTTTGTGGGAGTGTTTCATCGTTATTTTACTCAGGGGGAGAATGGTTTCAAGCGCTTTTGTGATCCAGTCAACGTGATCCAGGTTGGCCAGGCATGGGTCCTCATTGTAAGAGGGTTTGTCAATCGCAAGTCTGCTAGTCCAGTCATCGACTGGTAGCCGCGCCCAGGATCTGGCATGTCTTACCGTGGGTCTCACGGGGGGTGGCTTAAATGTTGTCCAGGTGAAAGGCACTAGTAGATGATCAGTCCATGGGAGGGAGATTGGTAGCCCAACCACAAGGTCTGCACAGTTACTGAACACAGGGTCCAGTAAGTGGCCCTTAGCGTGAGTTGGTGCCTTCACTCATTGTAGTGTAGCTAGGTCGTCTGTAAGTGCTGTAGCTGTATGGTCCAGGGCAGTATCAAAATGAAAATTGAGATCCCCTAGCAGAGTGTAATTAGAGGCAGTGCTAACACGGTCAGCCACAATCAATGGGAGGAGATTGTGAAACTGTTTGGGGAGGCCCGGGGGTCGATATATTAATGTTCCTGAAAAGCAGTTGCTAGGGGAGAGTTCTAGGATAAATGCTAAGCTCTCACAGTCTGGAATTGCTTCAGAGATTACTCAACTGTGGTATTGTTCTTTATAGATGATGGCTAGGCCTCCTCCTCTCCCATCAGGGCGGTCCTGTTGGATAATTTGGAAGCCTGGAGGGAGGGCGGTCACTAATGCAGGGTCGGAGTCCGACGTGAGCCAGGTTTCAGTGAGAAACACTGCGTCTGGCATGCGTTCCTCTAACAAAAGGGCAATTTCCACCCTATGTTTGGGCAGGGATCTGCAGTTTAATAAGAGCATACAGTAATCCTGTTTCGCATCTAGGACCTGCTTAGGTTTGAGCGATAGTTTACATTTTGGACAGATCTCTGGGAGCTCTGTAGTATGATGTAAATGCAGGCCACAGTTCGTTCCTAACGGCCTTATGCTGAGGAGAGCTTCCATGCTATAATGCCTGGTCTTTTGTGGCCGAGATGTAGGGGGCATGGCCCTCAGCCGCAAACGGCAAACTCTCAGAGAGAGAGAGAGAGATTTAGAGATTGATTTAGAGAGAGAGAGAGAGAGAGAGATTATCCAGTCTGGCGCCTGAAGAGTATGAAGGTGATGAATCTCACATTAGAAATGGGCGAGGAAGGCTTGTTCTTATGATGGATGTACCACTCCCCATCGTACCCTTTCAATCTGTGAATAGTGGACTTGTAACGAATGTTATGTTTGACATGTGCTAGGTGAGCTATTTCTTTTTTTTTGCCCTTGCATGCATCTTTAATATATGATTAAAAAAAACTGAATATTTAAAAAGGAAAATCCCAAATGCTACACTTGCTATTCAGATTTCTGAGCTAATGTCTGTGGTGGTGTCTGTAGGACAAATAAGTGAAAAAACAGAAAAATACTCCCATTCAACCCACATTCAGAAGTTTTCTAAAAAAGGCAATAAGGAAGTAAACACAGCACAGGCGTTGACTGGTCCAAATGCACCACATGTTCTGCTCCTCAATGGAGAAGAGCGACAGAAGGGACACTTGAGGAGACTGTTTCTAGAATATGTTTATCCATTTATGAGCAGTGTCTATGCAGGTGTTTTGGCAAGGCATTCTAGTCACTCACCATACCATCCTCAAAATGTAAATGAAAAGTTCTGCACTTAAATCGTACAAGAAAAGCAGGCCATTAAGTCTTCCAGCGCTGCAGCTTTCACCATTGTTTGAGTATAGAACATGGATTTTTTGTGCTGAAAGACTGCTGTATTCAAGGGAAACTATTTTATTGAGACATTAATTAATTACCATGGGTTCCCTTTGCATATTTAGGCTGCTTCATTAACAATTCCAAAACATATGTGAAGGTCGCAGTGGCGGAGGCAAAAATGAAATGGAGCCATCTTTCCCAACATGGCGAGTGGACAGAAAATGATTGAGGAGGACGAAAGCATGAAGGTTAGGAGATGCTAAATGAAAACCGCATGTAAAGAGCACAGACTTCGGTCCAACCACACAGAAACTGAACGGGTCACTCTTTTTATTCTTATAAACTAGCGGGAGCAGTGGCGCTTAGCCCATGTGCGCGCGCTATAAGAGTGCCCGCAAGCCATGCGCTTAATCAGCCATGACGATGGAGTGAGTGGCGCGCGCGCAAGAGCGAGCACCAGACCATATGTTTTGAATTATCGCATCTGTGTCTGGGCACCATAATTCAAAACATGTGGCGCATGTGTGGGTAACGGCAAGCAATAGGCCACACACGCACGAGCCTGTGGTGAGCTTTTCAAAGCCCCTTACTAAAAGTCTCGCCAGTGCAGCGCATGTGCGCTGCTGCAGGCTCAACATAGAAATGAAAGTAAGAAGAAGAAAATTGGCCCGTGCAAAGTGATGACTCCTGCCAGATCTGAGCCAGTGACGTGAAGATAGAGATAGGGACTTTCCAATCATGTGCCACAGGAATTTTACGAGCACTCGACTGCCAGATAGGAGACCCTGCTGAAGTGACTGCAACTCTACTGGAACATTCTGCCTTCACGAGAAAAGGAGAGAGTGGTAAAATTGCTAAATACATATTTTTCTGGAGACAGGTAAAATGCACATATCTAGACAGCCCTCTCCTTCACGCTGCAGTAGTGCAATGGCGAGCAGACAGGTGGGATTAAAGGCGTCTGTGAGGCTTGGAGGAGGACGATCATCCAGGGCATGAGAACCACAGCCCTACTGTGAGTTGGATCAAATGGTGGGGTCAATCTGTGAGAAGAAGCCAAAAGCCCAGTTTACGCACTGAACCATGGATCTCAATTGGACAAGTCTAGGCTGAGCCCGTGATGGCACATGGACCTCGTCTCATCGACTCGATCTATCGAGGTCCAATGGCTGCATACAGAGCTGATGTATTCTGATGTTCTCGTGAATATGGGATGCTCCAAGAATACTAGTCTACCTAATTGAACAATGGCGCGGAAACCAAAAACAGGCTGAAGATCATACACTATGGAGGCAGTAGTCATAGGAGGACCAGACTAATGCGTGTACAAGGATTCCACACAGACCAATCCCAAACAACAGCTGGAAATTAAACAAACATTCACATGAACATTTCCATAATAATGAACTTTTCAAAAGTGACAGTTTTCCGTCTGTCCACCAGCCTAATGACTGTGAAAACTGCAAGGAAGATAAAGCAGACAAAGTGATAGTTTGTACCAACCAAAAAGTTGCTAGCGCATCACCACTCAATGGTGTGTGTCCAATAGAAACAGATGGTCCATGGTGTGTTTGCTACACAAGGGCTTTCAAACATGAGGAGGACGTGTGGTACCACCAGGTGAGATGAGGGAGACTGCTGGAACAAACAGCAACTGCATCCATCCAGTACAGAAAGCGCCACATCAGTAGCCACCCTGTTGGCCATGCTTTCCTGACAATAGTGTTTCGTAGTTACTATTTTATGCCCACCTTCACAGGTTTCTAAGTCAACTACACGCATGCAAAAAGGGTTCTTGGTGGCTGGTAGTTCAAAGACTCTAACGGATTCTGAAGTCAGGGCACTAAAGCGTGCTCTTTAAGTCAAAACAGAGGCTGCAGATAACAATGATTTTTACAAAAGGGAAATAAGTTAAGCCCTCACTGCTGATAGCTGGAATCAGCAGATCGCCCTGGAATCCCAGCATGGCCATCTAAGCCTTCCATCCTTCAGATGTTAAGCAGCATTGACAATGGCCTCAGTAGAAAATACACCATTAATGCACCCTGAGGCCACAACAACCATCTTGGACATCACTTACATTTTCTTAGCAAAACAAAAAAATCCACACTTTACCCCATTGAGGGGGGTGCTAGAGAGCGCGCAAGCAGCATGGCCGCACTGATGTGAGGCTCCTGCTTCCTGGAACTGATATCCTTCACTTATCCTGAACAATTGGCCGCTAATTGGGGTAAATTGTCGAGAGATCGGTGGCGCTACCCCGCGGCTACAAGTGGAGTGAAGTGCGGAAGGATCGGCGGCAGGCAATCGGAGCGGCGGGCGCCTGAAATCTGAGCCGCGCCGCCCGCCTGACCTGCATGGAGCTTTGACTCGGCTGCAGTGACTGGGAAAGGCCGGGGATTACCACGAGGCAACCAGGCCGCGCATCCGGCAACGACACAGTGAATCAGCGTTATCGCTAACAACCGAGTCACGGCGCAGAGGCGGACTGCCGGTGCAACAGGACGCCAAGGAGGCATTTGTGGAGATTGTACTGCTGGGGGTGGCGGCGCAGTTTTCCATGATGCCACTGCGCAAGAGACTTTGCCGAGATTGATGGATGCGGACATACTGACGGAGGCGGGGAGGACTGTGTAGGTGAATTTGTGGGAAGCCCACATAGCGCAGCGGTGGAGGATTGGAGGATTGGGTCACCCCCCCCCCCCCGCTGTGAAGATCTAGTGAACACCGGGGCAGGATAATAAATATACTGAGGAGGCGGGACATCATACAATGGCGGCTGCGGGGAAAGCGCCTTTGGCAGGAGAGTCGTTCCGAGGTGTGGGGACAGGCTTCGCGAAGATACTGAGCAGTGTTCTTCCCCTACACGCCTCGGTTACGGTATGGAACAGTCTGTGTGATGCCCGTGGTGAGAGGGGAGATGGGCAGTGGCAGTGCGTGGATAGCCGGCTGAGACGAGAGTGCAAGAGGAGTGAGACCCTTACTGGCCGGTGCGGAGCGCCTGAAGCGACCTGCGACAGGTGCGATCAACCCCCTTGGAGCGGCGGAGCATTGGGTGGTGGTTTGACAGGGACTGTGACTGCTGGGCCGCCACGAGTACTCCACCCCCATATTGTGGGTGCTGGATGTCACAGGCTGCTGCGGTTTTACGGACTTAGCAACCTGCTGCCGTTGTGCCCTACAGGGCTTTAGAAGGGGCTCAAGTAGCTCCGTGAATCGCCATACATTGGTGGAGAAGGCAGCTGGCGATTATGAGGTGATGCTTCAGCTGGACACAGTCTTGGGCAAGTAGCTGACCCAGTGAGGTGAGAGCTGCTAAAAAGCGCTGGACAGAGCAAGCTGACGCGACAAGAGTGCGGGGCAGGATCAGCTGTTGACGACGAAAGGGCCATGTGGTGACTCGGGCTGGCCCTCACACTTCACCCTAGACTGGTGGTTGCCTTGATTACTCCTGATACATACGCAGAAGGCATCGCACTCTTGCTGAAATATTGGGAAGACCGACACTCGTCAACCGAAACTAAATTTTGAAGCTGCAAAGAAGGGAAGCAAATCTACTGCTGACGACCAGGAGCAGGACTTGGCTGAGTGCGCTGGAGGGGGAGCCAATTCACAGGCCTCGGACATGGCCAATATACTACAAGAGATGCGGCAAGGATTTGCAACAGTGGTGGACAAGGTGGACCAGATGTCCTCTAGGATGAATGCCATTGCACATAAGCTAGATGGCCAGGAAGACTGCATTAAGGAGGCGGAAAGACACATATCAGAATCAGATGACGTCACTGCAACCCGTACAGTGCAACTTATGAGAATGGATAAACTGTTACCCATCATAGCCGCAAAAAATGAGGACTTGGAAGCGCGCAGTCGGCGCAACAACATACGCGTCATAGGCTTACCAGAATCGACAAATACTGGTAGAATGGAGGACTATATAGAAAAACTACTGCTGGAGTCCATAGGCAAAGACGCCTTTTCCTCGCAGTTCATAGTTGAAAGGGCGCACAGAACCCTCGGTCCACGTCCGGTGCCGGGAAGCCCCCCACAACCTATAATTGCACGATTACTTCATTATAGAGACCGGGATGTAGCCCTCAGAGCTGCGAGAAACAAGCAGAAGTTGACATATGATGATAACACCTTTTCCATATATCCAGACTTCACACCTATCATGCAAGAAGATAAGAAGATTGCTGCAGTGTTTGTGGAAGTCAAGCGGAAGTTGCGATCGGAGCAAATTGATTACGCACTCCTCTATCCAGCCAAGGGAAGCAGCGATTCTTCACGTCTCCCCAGCAAGTCGAAGACTTCCTCCGAACATTGAAATGAGCAAACCGGGGTGGAGAGCGACTGGAGGCCTCGCAGTGGAATGGTGACATGAATGAAAATGAGGATCTGGAATGACTGACTCCAGCAAAGTAATCTGCACACATCCAAGGAAACTATTACGGATTGGTAGGCTTGGTCGGACAATCTAGCTGATGCGAGATGAGATCCTTCCAGTATGGCTCAATTGTTTACATGTTATTGTGGTTCCATGCCTGCTCCCCCCTCCTCATGATAGGGCCGGCAGCGCCTTCGGAGGAGAACTTAAGGGGAGTGAGGAGACTGCATAGCTGTCTAGAAGGTCCCCCAATGGGTATTACCCCATGGAAGTACAAGTTCTGAACTATGAGGGGAGGGTAACGGAAGTGGGGTTCCAATTTGGAGGTAGGGTGGGAGGGTGGACGTGGGATTCTGGCAAGATTGAGTTGCTTCAGTGGGTGGGGGGAGGGAATTTGCAGTTCTTGTTGATTAGACGTAGGTCTGTGGGGGGTTTGTTCGAGGGGGTTATTTGGTACATGTGGTTGTCAATAAGCACATCCAAGGGATTTACTGTATGGTCGTACACAAAGATTAATATTACTTTGAAATGTCGTTGTTGTACTGGAGCCGCAGTTGTTGAGTGACTAAAGGTGGTGGATCTGGAACAGAGGCGATGCTATCCGATGGAGCACTGTAGAGATGTACAAGGCCTAGCTCATGACCCCCATTGACAGCGCTAAACTAAACATAATTACATGGAACGTACGGGGGCTGCGTGACCCGCGTAAGAGACGTCAAATACTATCCTATCTTGACAGACACCAGGTACACGTAGCAATGCTGCAGGAGACACACTTCAACCCAAGACGTAACATCACATTTACTTGTAAATGGGCGGCACACAGGATCTTTTCTTCTTTCTCTTCCTATGCGAGAGGTGTGGCGATTCTGGTTAAGAGGGGCACTCCGTTCACACTAACGGGAGCCACGTGGGATGCCCAGGGGAGATATTGCCTGACTTGGGGGAGGTTGGGGTCTGATTCTGTTACCCTGGCCTGCTGTTATGGTCCTAATGTGGACGACCCCCAGTTCATTACAGAACTATGATTGTGGACATTGGGTCCAACCATATTGTGTGGGGAGGTGACTAACATCGCGCGGAGTCCGGATATTGATAGGTCCCACCCAGCTCCCCATCATTACACAAAAGCCCGTGCCATGCTGCATTCCACACTCACGGACCACAATCTGATAGATGCGTGGAGACACTTGCACCCTAACGACCTTTACTGCCCATGCGGCTACTGGGGCGAGACTGGACTATATTTTCTTGAGTGTCGGGCTATGTCCAGCGATTTTACAAGTACAACACTTAGCCAGGACTTACTCGGATCATGCACCGGTACGGCTTACATTGTCCTCCACAGATTATGGTCCTCCCAGAAGCAGCTGGAGGTTGCAACCTACCATACTACTAGACACTGTGTTTCAGGAGGAGCTCAGAGAGGAGATCAAAGATTTTTTCATACGTAATAAGGATTCGGTAGATAGCGTAGAAATTATCTGGGAAGCTTTCAAAGTGACGTTACAAGGTTTTTGCATAGCAAAGGGTGCTGGGATGCTTAAAGATATTTTGAACACGTTAAGTACACTTGAGACCAAACTTAAGTCATTGGAGAGCAGATTAGCTACTAGGCCGGATGGCATATCCAAAAACAATCTCAGTTTAGATCGAAACTCACAGCCTACATGGATGAGGCTCGCAGAGAGGCGAGATTTCGAGGGAAGTATTGGACGGCCCGCCGCTATGGCCAGGGGGAGAGGCCTGGGAAGGCGCTGGCAGAGACGATTCGGAGGTCATGAGGCTCTAATGTAATCCTAGAATTGGAAGGGTTGGACGGCATTGTATATAGGGACACTGCGACCATACTTAATGCCTTCACTAAGCACTACACGGCATTGTATACAACCACTAGGACGGGAAAATTGAACCTAGACGCATATTTGGACGATATATCGCTGGGGTGGTTGAACGATACACAGCAGACATTTGTGTGTGCCCCGTTTGAGCTTGACGAGGTCAGGAAAGCCATCATGCATATGCAGTCGGGTAAGCCCACGGGGTCGGATGGTATCCCAGTCGAGTTTTATAAAACCTATATTGATATGATGGCTCTGTAGGAGAGTAGGGTCTGCAATCCTATGATCACCCAGATTTTTTGCTTTTGTTTCACTGGTTTACGACTTTCTCTGGCTGTGGGCCTGCTAATCAGACCCACAGCCTAGCTGTTCTCTCACTAAATTACAACGTGTACCTTAGGTGCATTTACCAATTGGTACTGGGCCACCTTATCAGACCCTGTAACTCAGGGCATAGGTGTACCCAGGGCCTACCAGGGGCTGAAGCATGTATTATGCCACCCCTGGCTGGCCATCTAAATCTGACACAACTGGCTGCATGACAGCTGGGGCAAGGTGGTGTAATCACCCTTTGCTTTAGATATAGTATACCTATATCTAACCCTAAAAATGGACACACAGATTCCTATCAGTCACTCCTATGGCAGGCCTTGACAATCCTGAAGGCAGAGTGCTTTGAATCGTGTGAGATGGTGCTCTGGCATGAGCTGAGCCCGTTTGCAGCTTGCGGAACCAAGTCCTAATAGCTGTTCCATGATAACGCGTACCATATACTCTTAAGTGCATTATAATCCTCGAGGTTAAATGCTATCTTTGGTATCGCTTTATCAAAACATTTCGAGTAAGGTGTCATACGAATTGGAATACTAACCCCTCGCCAATTCTGGCGACGGGGTTTGCATTCCACCGTTCTAGAGGGTTACAACATGTATGTAACTGTGAACCCCGGTTAAAGTTAACTTTAGCCTCAGCATCACAAAATGGATGCTGCCACCACAGACACGAGTCTGACCCCCTACAGCTGGGAGTCCTTCCAGCGAGGGGAGCTTGGACAAAGGGTTTCCTGTCAGGGGCGGTGCTCGCACCATCCCAGACAGGGTTTTGTGTATCCTGGGTAGGCAGGGCTTTTCAGGAAGGTGTCTGCAAGTGGCACCCCGGTGCTCACTACGCATCTGCCGGCTAGAACCAGTTCCAGGGGCACACCAGCCCCTGGCCTGGGGAAAGTCCGGCATGGGAGAGGGGTGTAACCACCCCCCTTCCTGGTCCCACCCCTAGGGCAGGACCTAGTCGCATACCCACCCCTTTCTTTAGGATAAAGGCAGGAGCGGGGACCCTTCCAAATTAGATCATCTTTGAATAAAGAAACTCCACGAAAGGAACTCTCGACTCTTCTCAAGATTTCTCCCTTGTGACTAAGGAGTAGTCACCCTGCATCCGCAGGCACCATCTAAGAACTCTGCGGTTTGCTGCACGTCCTTCCTCCGGAATCCTACTGACCAGCTCGACGAGACCCGACTTCCCTGGCACCTCTGACCTCTACCTACCTCTACAGCTAAGCTGAGAACCGTAGGTGCGACGAGACCTCGAGGGACCGGCCATCATCAGAACTGCACGACTTCTATCCAGCACGACCGCCGAGGGATCCTCTGGTGAGTGCTTTGGGGTCTGAAAAGCCCCGACCCTGAGCAGCTCCAGCCCCGAAGTCCAGCCCCCCAGCATCCAAGAGATCTGCGTGGGGCCCTTCTGCTTTTTGGCTGCTCATTGCGTTGTCTGGCTACTAGCCCGCTGGCTTGTGGCCTTCCCGACGACGCCCGACGACAACAACGCTGCTGGTCTGGTTGCTCCAGACTGGCCCTTGCTCCCTTCCAAAAGAGGAGCACCCCGGACCCTCCTGGTCCACTCAAGATGCCATTTTAGGTCCACCGCGTGGGCTTGAATTTGCCAAGACTTGTTGCCCCAATCCTGGGTCCAGCGACGTCGACAGCATCAACCATCGTGGGACAGCTCGCACCTCCATCCTGGTCACCGACAACGCCTCCTGGTCCGTGAGTCTGCAGAGCCCAGCGTCGCCCACTCACCTGGTCGAGGTGACTACCATCCGGTGCCCTCCTGGTGCCATCTGATCACTGGCTAGTGGTTAAGAACTTGGTCCCCTCTGCTTTCAGGTGTCATCCATCTTCGAAACAGGCTTGGATCACTTCGAACAATCTTCACTGGTCGCCTGCCAGCAACTCTTTCTTCAGGCTCCTGGTTCGTCAACGAGGATTCCCGACGTCTGTACATACCCATGCAGCCGCAGCCCCTGGGCTAGGTAACTTCGGCATTTCGGTGCCCCAGCATAGCCTCACTATCCAAGGGTCCAGAGTCACTGTCGTTTTCGACCTACCTTATCGGGTTCGCCCGAGAACACTAACTTTGCTTTTACTAACTCCCATAGACTTTGTCCCGCATCCCGCGTGAGAGTGCACACTCTGCACCCGAGTCCCCTAGGCCTCCTACTAGTAATCTGAAGGTTCAGTAACGTTGTCCTAGCGATGGAGGGGCGCTAGAGGGCGCACACGCTGATGGCCGCACTTCTGTGAGGCTCTGGCTGCCTGGCCAGAAACATCCTGCAAATATCGGCTTCCCCGGTGAGTTGAAGCCTGAAACTCGCACCGAGTGTGGAAATACCTATGCTGCTGGTTCTGCCCAACTTTGGTGAGGATCGGAGGTCCGGCGCCCGAGATACGGCGCGGTGAGCGTCTGCCGGGAGAAGACACCACGGAGGGCTGCAGCGGCGCACTGGACACTGGCCTACGCGAGGCCACGGCTCCCCATGAGGCTGCTAGGCCTCGAAAGCTCCGACCACGGCCTGAGAGGCGGGCAACTGACAGACGGATCTTGGGGGCTGGTGGAGGTGAGTCTTGCCACCCCTAAAAGTGCTGCGACGAGTGGCGTGCCGGATCACTGTATCTGAGACCGGGTGACACTCCCTGTATACACTGCACACCTCGCCTGGCCCTGCCGGAGGAGAAAGCGGCGCACCCAGCCCTGCTCCACGCTTCCCCGCCAGCCTCCCTGATTTACCTGGGGGACACTGCTGCCACCAGGCATAGCGACTAAGGACCCGGAGGACCACCCGGAAGGTCGGACTTACGGTCGATTGTAGGGGCGGGTTGGGCCCAACATCACTGCACTGCCCTCCGCTTCCTGTGTGCCCCAGCCTGTTGCGACTGCTCGTGCCTACTTGGACGTGCTGAGGCCTGGCTGCCAGCACGTACGCTCCTTAGGCGCCCTGGACATTATTATTAGGGCGAGACTTTGCCGACCTGCTCATTGCCTTCTACTGCCCTGGGGGTACTCGTCACGCTGTGGGCTGCCGGCTTGAGTGCCTTTTACTGGCGGAGGGACACCGACTAGCTGCTCGTCAGTTACCGGCCCCGACTGGCACCAACAGACTGGGCACCATGGGCAAAAATGACGCTAAACAGGCGAAACTATCTTTTGAGCCCCCAGACACCAAAAAACCGCAGGGAGGCACCACGGCATCCAACGGTGCCCCAGGACCATCGAACGCTGAGGCGGCCCCCACACCAGTGGCTCCAGAAATGCGACTGCTTATCGACAAGATGCGCCAGGGCTTCGCAACAATCGTAGATAAGGTTGACCGCTTATCTTCCAGAATGGACGGAGTTGCACAAAAGATAGAAGTCCACGAGGAGCGGCTCACGGAGGCGGAACGGCGCATCTCCACTGCTGAGGACACATCCAACACTCACGAATCGCGCCTAACCCGAATGGATAATGTCCTCAGAGTAATCGCAGCTAAGAATGACGAGTTGGAGGTGCGGAGTAGACGCAATAACATACGCGTCACGGGAGTTCCAGAATCCACCAACACCGGACGGATGGAGGACTACGTGGAGCGCATACTGATCACCGCAGTAGGGAAGGAGGCCTTCTCTAATCAGTTCATCGTGGAGCGGGCACACCGCTCCCTGGGCCCGGTCCCCAAACCAGGGGCGCAGCCACGTCCCATTATCGCCCGGTTACTCAATTACCGCGACAGAGACGCGGCGCTGAGAGCGGCCCGAACAAACCGGAACTTGACCTGTGACGGGGTGCAGTTCTTCTTATACCCGGACTTCACGCCCATGGTACAGGACCAGAGGAGAAAATTTCTGGATGTGAAAAAGAAACTAAGGGACATGCAGGTAGACTACGCCCTTCTATACCCGGCACGCCTCAGGGTGACCCATCAGGGCAAACAGCACTTCTTTACGAACCCGCAACAGGCTGAGGACTACGTAAAAAAACTTCGCGCTACTAGGAGGGGCAGGCGCAACGATGAGGAGGAAGAGGCCGCAGGAAACCCAGTCGAGCAGGAGGACTCATGATGGGGTGCTTATGCTCGTCTGGTCGATAGCTCCTGGATGCACTACGGATACTAATTCAGAAACTGTATGCTTTGGACGCTGGAACTGCCTTGCACTACCTGCGGAGACACCACTGAGGGCTGCCTTGCATCCTGAAGGGACTGCTGACCGATAAATGGCTTTTGAACATCTTATCCCAATGCAACTGTGGTGCTGAGATCGAGCGGATGTCTGTCGCAGCAGGAGGACATCGGAAGGCTTACAGGCGTCAAGGTTTTTTCTTGTATAGTACACTGCTGGCCTAGAAGGAGGCCGGGGTGATGAAGCCCTCACGAACGATTGATTACTGTACCGTCGCTGCACTGATGGAACTCGCCCCAGGACATTTGCCCGTCCTCCAGATTAAAGGGTGGTGATGACGGACACTGGGATGGCGGGAGGGCTTTGACCTGCAGGGACGATACATGCCAGGCACCACCCCACCTTCTCTGTCTTTCCCGTATGTTACATGCGGGTCGGGGGGGGAGAGTTGGGGTGTTTCTGTGCGTACCTCTGATGTTCCCAAGAGGGAATTCCCCACATGGTTTTTCTATTGTTCTTGAAAACGCGCGTTGGGGCGGGGGGGGATCATGGTACTGGCAAGTTTGGGTTGCTTCAGTGGGAGGGGGGAGGGGATGGACAGCCAGGGTTGGGTTGCTGTGCATGGAGTATGAGGGGTTGTTCGTGTGTTGCGCTGCTAGTTGTTGGAAGTGGCGAGTTTGATGCGTATGGCATTTTTGGCAGGAGTACAGGTACTGTGGGGTGCATGTGTGTGAATATGGATGTTCGATTGGCGAGACTGTACTGGGCAGCGGAGAGATTGGCAATTGGTACATTTCGATTGAGAGTTGGAACACCAGCTGTTGGCTTCATTCAGGGATATGGTAACGCATGTAGGTGATGATACTTTGGATACAGTCACCGTAATGTCCTGGAATGTCCGGGGACTCAATGACCCCGGAAATGCAGAAATGTACTTGCATATCTATATCGGCACCATGTGCAAATAGCGATGCTCCAAGAAACCCACCTCAGCCCGGGGAGTGCCCCCAGGTTTGCGAGCAGATGGGCATGTGTGAGAGAGTTTTCCTCCTATTCCACATATTCTAGGGGGACGGTAATATTGGTCAATAAGAGGCTGCCATTTCAAAAGTTGGGTGTGCGAGTAGATAAGGAGGGGAGATATGTCATCCTTTGGGGGAGGCTGGGAACCGATGTGATAATGCTTGTGAATTGCTATGCACCTAATGTCGATACTCCTGGTTTTTTCTTGTCATTATGGGGCCACATGTTGGAGACCGAAGCCACGCACATTGTCTGGGGGGGGGACTTCAACTTATCGCTACGTACCACGATGGATAGATCGGACGGTAGTGGACATTACAACACGAAGGCCAGAGACGCTCTTCAGGGGATACTTACGGAGGCAGGACTAGTGGACAGTTGGAGGCACACACATCCAGCGGCTAGGGAAGACACTCACTTAACAACACATGCACGCTCATGGGCAAGGATCGACTACTGCTTTGTCTCACGGGGCCTCGCTGGGGGGATAGTTCAAGTGAAACACCTGCCTCGCACGTACTCGGACCATTGCCCGGTATTGACCGTCCTCGAAGTGCCAGGGCATACTAGGGTAAGACCACCATGGCGGCTTTTCCCCTCAGCCTTACTGGACCCTGTCTTTAAACACGAACTCGGAGAAGAGATCGAGGCCTTCTTCCCTAGAAACAAGGGGTCTGTGGATAAGGTCGAAACCATTTGGGAAGCTTTTAAAGTCACTGTGAGGGGAGTCACGATCTCCAAAAGCTGTGGAATGTTGAGAAGCATAGTGCGCACGTTAACTACACTAGAGGGGGAGCTTAGGGCACTGGAGGCGGAGATGGTAGGGAATCCCAGCCCTGACCTGGCGGCACGATTCAGAGCTAAACTGACGACCTATGAGGAGGAAGCAGCCAGGGAGGTAAAATTCCGGGGTAAATACTGGACAGCTAGGCGCTATTGCGAGGGGGACCGACCGGGGAAGGTACTGGCGGCACTCACGAGGCACCAGCGCTTTGCCTCCCATATCCTAGAAATCTCTGATAAGGAGGGGAGGATCCATCAGGACTCTAAGGGGATACAAGACACCTTCCTACAACACTACAAACGCCTATACTCCACACAGCAGGAAGGTGAAGTAGAGTTCGGTAATTACCTGGAAGACATAGCGCTTTGCTGGTTAAGTGATGGTAACAGGGAATTCTTAGGGTGCCCTTTCGAACTGGACGAGATTAGAGAAGCGATCATGTCCCTCAGTAATGGCAAAGCAGCAGGACTAGACGGCCTACCGGCCGAATTCTATAAATGTTACATCGATATCATGGCGCCGGTACTGAAAGAGGTCTTCGAGGAATCGCTGGAGGTGGGGATACTGCCGGGAACCATGAGGGAGGTGGCGATCACCTCGCTGTTGAAGCCGGGAAAGGACCCAACGGACACTGATGCCTATAGACCCCTGTCGTTGCTGAACTGTGACGCGAAGATTCTTGCGAAAGTGTTGGCAACTAGACTGTCCCTACTTATGACTACTCTTGTACTGCCGGACCAATCTGGCTTTATCCCGGGGAGAGCCACATCTCACAATCTGCGCACGTTATTTTCTCTAATTCCTTCCATTGCACCCGAATTGCCGGTTGCTGCTGTGTTTCTGGACGCCACCAAGGCGTTCGACTCAGTGGAGTGGGGTTATCTGCTGGCTATCTTGGGCAGAATGGGGTTCCCCCGGATATTTATTGCCTGGGTGACATTGCTATACACTTCCCCAGTCGCCAGGGACGTCGTCAACGGGGTGCTTTCGGCACAGATGCCAATCACGAGAGGGACTAGGCAGGGGTGCCCCTTGTCGCCCTTACTATTCGCCCTGGCTATAGAACCGCTGGCCTGCAGAATACGACAGTTACACAAAGACAAGGCCTTTAACTGTAACCAGCGGCAGATTGGCATCTCCCTCTATGCAGACGACGTCACCCTATATGTGCGCCACCCACGAGACAACCTCAATCCGCTTCTGAGGGAATTTGTAGCGTTTGGAGACATATCCGGTGTACATATTAATTGGCAAAAGTCGCAGTTCTTCCCCCTCACGGCCTCGGTCACCCGATTTCCGCTGGATTACCCCTTGGAATGGTGCAGTTCTGACTTGAAATATCTGGGGATTGAAGTATCGCTTAATAAGGAGGACACTATCCGCTTAAACTATGGTGTAGCCATTACACGGCTGGCTGACAATGTGACTCGCTGGCTAGCACTCCCGCTCTCGATGGCAGGCAGAGCCTCCCTGATCAAGATGGTAGTCCTCCCACGCTTCTTATATCTATTTCAAAACATACCATACTACCCAGGCGCTTACTTTTTCAAAAGACTTCGCTCTGAGCTGCTTCGCCTTTTCTGGGGAGGTAAACAACCACGCCTTAGCTGGTCGGTCTTGATGCAGCCGTATGATAGGGGTGGATTCGATGTGCCCGACTTGGAAGTATACTATCTCAGTGCGCAGGCGCAGCATGCTTATCACTGGATTCGTCCCATTCCCTTTATGCCACAGGTTGCTGCGGAGGACTGGATCGTGCATCCACTCCCGCTCGAAGGCATGCTGATGGGACTGGTTGGGGATGTTGAGACGCCCGCCGCTACTGTGACCTGTACAATTGATGCCTGGCGGAGAGTGACCAAACTACTGGATGCCCCCATGCTCTACTCGCCAGCATTGCCTCTGGCTTACCATCCGAGACAATCACTCTTACTGGAGGGAGGTTTCCGATCGATGTGCCGCCGCATACACCTCAATACGTGGGGAGACCTATTTCAGGATGGACTGTTCCGCACCAAGGATCAGAGTTTCCAGAATGCTCCCCCGACTCCTATGGAGGTGTTCTACTACATCAGCCTCCGACAGGGTATGCGAGATATTCTCCCTAACTTCCCGGAGGAACCAGGGACGATATTACCATTGCATGTCATGCTCGTATCGGATGGCACGCACTTGGTGTCTAAAATCTATGCTGCCGTTCGCGAGCAGCGCCCGGTTGTCCTGTCTAAAGCACGGACCGACTGGGAATCGGAACTACCAGTCGCACTCACGGATGAACAGTGGAGGTACTGCTGCTCGGTCACGGCTAGAATATCCTCCAGTTGCCGAATGAAAATAATTCATTATAAGTTTGTACAAAGATATTATTATACACCAGTCAGAAAATTGAGGTTTCGCCTTTCGGCGGATGATAGGTGCGCTAGATGTCGGATGGAAGGCGCGGGTTTCCTGCATCTTGCCTGGGACTGTGAAGCAATACAGACTTACTGGAGCCAGGTGCATGCCGCCCTCCAAGTTATGATTGCTGGCCCTCTCCCTATGGACCCGATAGTGATGCTGCTAGGATATACCAGGAATGTGCCTAAATCGGATCGTAAATTCGTTGACATTGCGTTACTCCTCGCTAATCGGAGGATTGCTTGCAGATGGGGAAGGGGGAGGGCGCCAAAGTTTAAGGAATGGTTGGACGACCTCCAATACTGTCAGGAACAACATGGCGTGTATGCGGAACTGCTACCCGCCCGCTGTGCTCCCGGTGACTTCTGGTCCCCCTTACAGGTATACTGGCTGGCTCAGGCAACGCAAAGTGACTCCTCTGGAGACGACGAGCCGGTCCCGGGCCCATGAGCGTATTGGTACTTTACACTTCATACACCCCACTACACCCCACACTACATACTGAGTATAGTGCCACCTAACTCGGGATAAGACGACGAGCCTGTTGGTGGAAAGCTGTGGGGGAGAATTGGATAATTGTGGTCCATGAGATACGGCTCTAGTGACAGAATTCCGCTACCCCCCCATCATCGTGGCACTAGGGATGGTGGGACTGTATACACAATGTATACTGCAATGGCATGGAGCGAAGGGCGACATAGTGGTGGGAAAGTACAGCACACCGTCCTCAGTTGAATCTCATGTTCTACACTCATATACATATCACACGCTGAGGTACAGGGCGGGGATGCGCACACTAGATACACAAGGAGCGTGCCACTGCACAAGGCTACGCAGTTAGCTGACTGATACAGACAACGACGATACAGGATTGGGACGGACCGCAATAGCGTACCTATTTGACTAATGTCCCAACTGTACGCGGGAAGAAGGGGTTTCCCTTTTCCGTGTGCCTTCCCCCCGGTTGGAAAGGATGAAGGGACTCTAGCCACTTGACCGCCCACTGTGGGACATTGGGAAGTGTGTATACATTGTACTGGCCGCAGTATTGATGGTGAACCTAATGCTCATCTTTTTCTTTCTCTCTAATGAATGTACCAAACATAGTGCCATATTGAATTGCAGATGCTGTAACTGTCATGCCTTTGTGTTGAACGCATATAATAAAGGTTTAAAAAAAAAAAAAAAAACGTTGTCCTAGTGATTCCAAAGCCTATTAGTCCAGTACTTACCTGCTAGTAATTTCGCATTCCACTTTCATAGTATATGGTTTTTCGTGCCCCTCGGGCATTTGTGTAAATTGTGCAACTTAAAGTATTTTCGTAAGAGTTTTGTTGTGTGCTTAGTACCCTGTCCTCATAAAGAGTACAGGGCTGTTGTGATCTAAATAAATACACTGTTTATTTTCATAACACTTGTGTGGTGTCCTTTCACTTGGTGTTCAAGGGGTATATGTGATGGTATAACAGCTGGCTTAACACGCCCTCTAGAGTTTAGCCCGAAGACTGCTCTTGTCCATGCTACTAGGATAGCTGGTCTATCGGTTGACTTACAACCAATCACCATAAGGGTTGTTTGGACTGATACATAGTGATCACTAGAATAGTGAACACTGAATATCAGGCAAACTTCTCACTTTGGTGAGCAGCGGTTGGGATTTGAGCTTGCTGTTGTTTTACCACACGTATCCTAAGAATATCTTTGTGAAAGATCACATAGGTTAAGGTACATATAACTTAGCTTAGAATACTCTGAGTTTTACTGAACCAGCTGTTGTAGTTTAACAAAGCTTAGCACACCTTGACTACAACTCTTAGCAAGGGATCAGTAGGCAAACAAATAGTGTAGGTAGGTGCATCACTCACACCACACTAGAAGCATGTCTAACCACGGAGAGTCTTCAGAGACCCCTCTTGTGGTTGTGGACCCTCCACAGGTCCCTTCCAGATATGCTGCTCTTAGTTTCCAGGAGATGAGACAAGTGTGTACCTCCAGGAAACTAAAACAGGGTTCAAACCCTACCATTCCTTTTCTAATTGGTCTCTTAGAGACTTATGATGCTAGGAGGGCTGCTAACACAGATCCTTCTCATCCAGATGGGAACATGCCTCCCCTAGAGGGAACCCAGGGTGACCCTGACCGACACCTCCAGGCAGCAGACAGTGCTGAGGAGGGAGAGGAAGATGAGTTATCTGGGGATGAGGCAGAAACAGGTCAGGTAGAAGTCAGCAGACTCACTAGGACCAACTTAAGTAGGCACTAGAATGGATTTGGGGGACCCCCAGGGCCACTCTCAGGCAGACTTAACATTGGGAATGGATGAGTTAGATCTCTATCAAGAGGTTCTAATAGATCCATTCGAACCAATGGCTCTCAGGCCTCTTCTCATAGAGGGATGTCCTCCCCTAAGAGAAGGGAGCACGAAGCTAAGATGAGGGAAGCCAATCTGAGGATTGAAAGGGAAGAACTTGCCCTGGCCAAAGAGAGGCTTGCCTTTGCTAGAGAGCAAAAGTTAAGTGGACTAGATTCCGCTGGTGGCAGCATTCTCCCAAGAGAGAATAGGAGTTTAGATACTAGACACCTGAGTAATATAGTGCCCCCCTTTAAACAAGGGGATGATATCCACAAATGGATAACTGCTTTGGAGAGGGCTTGCACTGTACAGTGTGTCCCCCAGAGTCAGTGGGCAGCTATCTTGTGGCTCTCCTTTGAAGGTAAAGGTAGAGACAAGCTCCTCACTACTAGAGCTGAGGATGCTAATGATTACCAAGTCCTGAAAAATACACTGATAGATGGGTTTGACCTAACCACTGAGCAGTACAGGTTGCTGTTCAGGGATACCCAGAAAACTCAGTCTCAGGATTGGTCTGACTTTGTAGATTGTGCCACTAAGGCTTTGGAGGGCTGGTTGCTGGGCAGTAAGGTTACTGATTATACAGGATTGTACAATCTGATCATGAGGGAACAGATTTTAAACAATTGTCAGAACCAGTTGTTGCATCAGCACCTTGTTGACTCGGATCTGACCTCTCCCCAAGAATTGGGAAAGAAGGCAGACAGATGGGTCAGAACAAGGGTTAAGCAGAACCAGGGCCAGAACCAGGGTGGTCAGAAGAAAGCAGACCAGAAGGGTAAAGATACCAAAGGCGAACAAAATGACCAGAAGTCTTCGACAGGTCCCCAACAATCCAAAGAGGGTGGGGGTCAGGCTTCCCAGAAGAAGAAGAATCAAGAAGGCCAGTCTAAAAGGTGGTGCCAATACTGTAAAAGTAAAACTCACTGGTTTAGTGAGTGCACCAAGAAAGGAGGGCAAACTCCTGCCACTGCAGCCCCTAAGGCAACTGCACCCCCTAGTACAGCCAGCAGTGGTAGTGCACCTCCCAAGGGATTAGTTGGGTTAACCTTGGGTTCTGAGGGGTATGACAACTTAGTTGTCACACTCACTCAGGCTGTCCTTGTCTGTACAGGGGGTGTGGATATATCCCCTGATGTCAGTCCCAATACTTTGGTCAAATACAGACAGACACCTTTGATACATGGCAAAATGGCTCAGGCCTATAGGGACACTTGTGCCAGTGTCACCATGGTGACACCTAACTTTGTGGACCCTGGACAGATCATGCCAGGTACAGATTTCCTGGTGACCAATGCCAGCAACGTCACTACCAGTCATAGTATGGCGATTGTTGATTTCTCCTGGGGAGGGGTAAATGGCCAAAAGAAGGTTGTAGTTAGTTCAGACCTCCCAGTGGATTGTTTGTTGGGCAATGATTTGGAGTCATCACAGTGGTCAGAAGTGGAGCAGAGGACTCACATGGAGATGTTAGGCTTGCCAGCACATGTGCTTGCTGTGACTAGGTCACAGGCCAGAAGATGCCCCACTGAACAGGTGCTGGATCCTGGAACAATGGACCAGACACTTTCCAAGAAGAAGAGCAGGAGGGTTAAGGCATTGCCTTCCCCCTTGCCCCAGGTTGAGGATCAAGTCTCAGAGGAGGCTGACCTACAGGAACTGAGGGAAACTGAGCCTAAGGAATTTGAACTTGATCAAGTTGAATTTCTGGGCTCAGGGGGACCCTCCAGAGCAGACCTGGGGAAGGAACAGTTAGCCTGCCCTTCTCTTGAACCCCTCAGACAGCAGGCTGCTGCTGAGGCTGCAGGGAACGCCACAGGTGCCCACAAGGTATACTGGGAAGATGGACTCCTATATTCTGAGGCAAGAGACCCCAAGCCTGGTGCAACCAGGAGGCTGGTCATCCCCTTGTCTCTGAGAGGTTTCCTTCTCACCTTGGCCTACGAGATTCCCCTTGCAGGTCACTTAGGCCAGAACAAGACTTGGGACAGAATTGTCTCACACTTTCACTGGCCTCACATGAATGAAGATACCAAGGAGTTTTGTCGCTCCTGTGTCACTTGCCAAGCCAGTGGTAAGTCAGGTGGCACCACAAAGGCCCCCCTTATACCAATGCCTGTGGTGGGGGTGCCTTTGAAAGGGTGGGGATTGACATTGTTGGACCAATGGAACCCCAAACAGCATCAGGGCACACATTTATACTGGTGGTGGTGGACCATGCCACCAGGTATCCTGAAGCTATTCCCCTTAGGACCACTACAGCACCTGTTGTGGCAAGAGCCCTAGTTGGAGTGTTCTCCAGAGTGGGCTTCCCTAAGGAGGTTGTCTCTGACAGAGGTGCAAACTTCATGTCAAGCTACTTAACTGCTATGTAGAAGGAATGTGGTGTCAACTACAAGTTAACCACACCCTATCACCCACAATGCAATGGGCTTGTTGAAAGGTTCAACAGGACCCTAAAAGGGATGATTCATGGACTACCTGAAAATTTCAGGCGTAGATGGGATGTCCTGATACCCTGCCTTTTATTCGCTTATAGAGAGGTCCCACAGAAGGGGGTTGGCTACAGCCCTTTTGAACTTTTGTATGAACATCCTGTAAGAGGACCTCTGTGTTTGGTAAAGGAAGGATGGGAGAGACCTCTCAAAAAGCCTGCAACCAGCATAGTGGACTATGTACTTGGTCTCTGCTCCCGGATGGCTGAGTACATGGAAAAGGCATCTGAAAACCTAAAGGCCAGCCAAGAACTCCAAAAAGCTTGGCATGACCAAAAGGCTGTCCTGACTGTCTATCAGCCTGGACAGAAGGTGTGGGTGTTGGAGCCAGTGGCCCTAGCAGCACTCAAAGACAAATGGTCTGGGCCCCACACAATTCTTGAGCAAAAGGGAGAGGTCACCTACCTGGTGGACCTTGGAACTCCCAGAAGCCCCCACAGGGTGCTTCATGTGAACAGGCTCAAAGCATATGTCGACAGGAAGGACATGAGCTTGCTCATGGCCATAGATGAGGGACAGGAGGAAGAGAGTGATCCTCTCCCAGACCTGCTCACTCAGAATCCCAATGATGGATCAGTAGATGGTGTTGTCTTTTGTGGCAGCCTCTCTGAACATCAACAGAAGGATTGCAAACAAGTTCTTCAATCCTTCAGGCATATGTTCTCTCTAACACCCAGTCAGACCAATTGGTGTACCCATGAGGTTGACACTGGTGACAGCTTGCCAGTTAAGAGTAAAATCTACAGGCAGCCTGATCATGTTAGAGACTGCATCAAAACAGAAGTGCAGAAAATGTTGGAGTTGGGAGTCATTGAACCCTCAGATAGCCCTTGGGCTAGTCCCGTAGTTCTAGTGCCAAAGCCTCACACCCAGGGTGGTAAGAAAGAGATGAGGTTTTGCATAGACTACAGAGGTCTCAATGCAGTCACTAAGACTGATGCCCACCCAATACCAAGGGCAGATGAACTTATAGATAGATTGGCTTCTGCAAACTACTTAAGTACATTTGACCTGACAGCTGGGTATTGGCAAATCAGGTTAGCTGAGGATGCCAAGCCCAAGACCGCATTTTCAACCCCTGGTGGACATTATCAATTTGTGGTCTGAAAAACTGCACCTGCCACCTTCCAAAGGCTGGTGAATCATGTTCTCACTGGGCTGGATGACTTCTGTGCAGCGTATCTTGATGATATAGCTGTCTTTAGCTCCACCTGGGAGGATCACCTGGTCCACCTGAGGAAAGTGTTAGAGGCACTGCAAGCAGCAGGTCTCACTATCAAGGCCACAAAGTGCCAGATAGGGCAGACACAGGTTGTATACCTGGGCCACCTTGTAGGTGGAGGCCAGGTTCAGCCACTGGAGAGCAAGATACAGTCAATCAGGGACTGGGCTCCTCCAACCACCCAGACTCAGGTTCGAGCTTTCTTGGGCCTGACTGGTTACTACAGAAAGTTTGTCAGGAATTATGGATCAATTGTGACTCCACTTAATGAACTGACAAGTAAGAAAATGCCAAAGAAAGTTCAGTGGACAGCGAGCTGTCAAAAAGCATTCGATGACCTAAAGCAGGCCATGTGCACAGCACCTATCCTCAAGAGTCCAGACTACTCCAAACCATTCATTGTCCAAACAGATGCTTCTGAGTTGGGTGTGGGAGCTGTTCTATCTCAACTGAATTTTGATGGTAATGACCAGCCCATTGCTTTTATAAGCAGAAGGCTGACCCCCAGAGAGAAAAATTGGTCAGCTATTGAGAGGGAGGCCTTTGCTGTGGTTTGGGCCCTGAAGAAACTGAGGCCATACTTGTTTGGCAATCATTTCAAGATTCAGACCGACCATAAGCCCCTCTTATGGCTAAATCAGATGAAGGGTGAAAACCCCAAACTGCTTAGGTGGTCCATTTCCCTACAGGGGATGGATTTTACAGTGGAGCATAGACCTTGCACTGATCATGGCAATGCAGATGGGCTCTCCAGGTATTTCCACTTAGAGCAAGAAGACTCACCTGGTCAAGGTTAGTTTATTGTCCCAAAGTTTGGGGGGGGGGTCATGTAGGAGAGTAGGGTGTGCAATCCTATGATCACCCAGATTTTTTGCTTTTGTTTCACTGGTTTACGACTTTCTCTGGCTGTGGGCCTGCTAATCAGACCCACAGCCTAGCTGTTCTCTCACTAAATTACAATGTGTACCTTAGGTGCATTTACCAATTGGTACTGGGCCACCTTATCAGACCCTGTAACTCAGGGCATAGGTGTACCCAGGGCCTACCAGGGGCTGAAGCATGTATTATGCCACCCCTGGCTGGCCATCTAAATCTGACACAACTGGCTGCACGACAGCTGGGGCAAGGTGGTGTAATCACCCTTTGCTTTAGATATAGTATACCTATATCTAACCCTAAAAATGGACACACAGATTCCTATCAGTCACTCCTATGGCAGGCCTTGACAATCCTGAAAGCATAGTGCTTGGATTCGTGTGAGATGGTGCTCTGGCATGAGCTGAGCCCGTTTGCAGCTTGCGGAACCAAGTCCTAATAGCTGTTCCATGATAACGCGTACCATATACTCTTAAGTGCATTATAATCCTCGCGGTTAAATGCTATCTTTGGTATCGCTTTATCAAAACATGTCGAGTAAGGTGTCATACGAATTGGAATACTAACCCCTCGCCAATTCTGGCGACGGGGTTAGCATTCCATCCTTCTAGAGGGACACGACATGTATGTAACTGTGAACCCCGGTTAAAGTTAACTCGAGCCTCAGCATCACAAAATGGATGCTGCCACCACAGACACGAGTCTGACCCCCTACAGCTGGGAGTCCTTCCAGCGAGGGGAGCTTGGACAAAGGGTTTCCTGTCAGGGGTGGTGCTCGCACCATCCCAGACAGGGTTTTGTGTATCCTGGGTAGGCAGGGCTTTTCAGGAAGGTGACTGCAAGTGGCACCCCGGTGCTCACTACGCATCTGCCGGCTAGTACCAGTTCCAGGGGCACACCAGCTCCTGGCCTGTGGAAAGTCCGGCATGGGAGAGGGGTGTAACCACCCCCCTTCCTGGTCCCACCCCTAGGGCAGGACCTAGTCGCGTACCCACCCCTTTCTTTAGGATAAAGGCAGGAGCGGGGACCCTTCCAAATTAGATCATCTTTGAATCAAGAAACTACTTTCCACGAAAGGAACTCTCGACTCTTCTCAAGATTTCTCCCTTGTGACTAAGGAGTAGTCACCCTGCATCCGCAGGCACCATCTAAGAACTCTGCGGTTTGCTGCACGTCCTTTCTCCGGAATCCGACTGACCAGCTCGACGAGACCCGGCTTCCCTGGCACCTCTGACCTCTAGCTACCTCTACAGCTAAGCTGAGAACCGTAGGTGCGACAAGACCTCGAGGGACCGGCCATCATCAGAACTGCACGACTTCTATCCAGCACGACCGCCGAGGGATCCTCTGGTGAGTGCTTTGGGGTCCGAGAAGCCCCGACCCTGAGCACCTCCAGCCCCGAAGTCCAGCCCCCCAGCATCCACGAGATCTGCGTGGGGCCCTTCTGCTTTTTGGCTGCTCACCGCATTGTCTGGCTACTAGCCCGCTGGCTTGTGGCCTTCCCGACAACGCCCGACGACAACAACACTGCTGGTCTGGTTGCTCCAGACTGGCCCTTGCTCCCTTCCAAAAGAGGAGCACCCCGGACCCTCCTGGTCCACTCAAGACGCCATTTTAGGTCCACCGCGTGGGCTTGAATTTGCCAAGACTTGTTGCCCCAATCCTGGGTCCAGCGACATCGACAGCATCAACCATCGTGGGACAGCTCGCACCTCCATCCTGGTCGCCGACAACACCTCCTGGTCCGTGAGACTGCAGAGCCCAGCGTCGCCCACTCACCTGGTCGAGGTGACTACCATCCGGTGCCCTCCTGGTGCCATCTCATCACTGGCTAGTGGTTAAGAACTTGGTCCCCTCTGCTTTCAGGTGTCATCCATCTTCGATCCAGGCTTGGATCACTTTGAACAATCTTCACTGGTCGCCTGCCAGCAACTCTTTCTTCAGGCTCCTGGTTCGTCAACGAGGATTCCTGACCTCTGTACAGACCTATGCAGCCGCAGCCCCTGGGCTAGGTAACTTCGGCATTTTGGTGCCCCAGCATAGCCTCACTATCCAAGGGTCCAGAGTCACTGTCGTTTTCGACCTACCTTATCGGGTTCGCCCGAGAACACTAACTTTGCTTGTACTAACTCCCATAGACTTTGTCCCGCATCCCGCGTGAGAGTGCACACTCTGCACCCGAGTCCCCTAGGCCTCCTACTAGTAATCTGAAGGTTCAGTAATGTTGTCCTAGCAATTCCAAAGCCTATTAGTCCAGTACTTACCTGCTAGTAATTTTGCATTGCACTTTCATAGTATATGGTTTTTCGTGCCCCTTGGGCATTTGTGTAAATTGTGCAACTTAAAGTATTTTCGTAAGAGTTTTGTTGTGTGCTTAGTACCCTGTCCTCATAAAGAGTACAGGGCTGTTGTGATCTAAATAAATACACCGTTTATTTTCATAACACTTGTGTGGTGTCCTTTCACTTGGTGTTCAAGGGGTATATGTGATGGTATAACAGCTGGCTTAACACGCCCTCTAGAGTTTAGCCCGAAGACTGCTCTTGTCCATGCTACTAGGATAGCTGGTCTATCGGTTGACTTACAACCAATCACCATAAGGGTTGTTTGGACTGATACATAGTGATCACTAGAATAGTGAACACTGAATATCAGGCCAACTTCTCACAGGCTCCCATACTGCGTGAGGTCTATGAGGATGCACTGGAGGTAGGGCGTCTCCCCCCTTCCATGAGAGAGGCGATCATTGTCTCCCTATTAAAACCAGGGAAAACACCGCGCCACTGTGATTCGTATAGGCCCCTGTCACTGCTCAATTGTGATGTTAAAATATTAGCTAAGCTCATAGCTAATCGTCTCAGTCTACTCATGGAACAACGGCCCCCTGATGCCCTGCCTCGAACTGATGTCAGTACTTTGACATGATATGTGGTGTAGCCTGATTTAAACTGGGGTTCAATTGCCCACATCTCTTGGAGCTTACATACATTGAATTGGTCTATATATTCTGTACAGTCTGGTGCGGCTCTTTGGACTTAATACTAGCAACGTTCCACAAGAGAATTCTGATTGTCCCTGCTGAGTTGGAGCATTGGCTAGGGTGAGGAGAATTAGAGAACAGAGATGCCAGTCTATGGGATGCACTTATTGGAGACGACAGAGGTGCAAAATCGTTGTGTGTGCCCTTTGTTGGTGTCAAATTGGCAGTAGTTGTTATGGCATTAACAGGGTCAGAATCAGAATCAGGAACAAGATGCATCTATAGCGCAAATCATGGAGGAAGGGGAATCCACTGGAAGGAAATGAGCCCCCTTTGATGGTACTAGATTTAATGTACTTGCGAATCCAGGTTATTCTGGTAGTTCCCCCCTCTAGGGGATGTGTTGATGCCCCGAGTAACATTTTCACACATCGTCAATCTTGGGCATTCAAAAGTGGAAGGGGTTCAAAAGTGTTTTTTGTGACTATTTTGAAAATTAGTTGGCCATGGTTGCTGATGGGTGTATCCCAATTAGAGGTGAGCGCAGCAACTGGTCTTTCGAAATACATTTCTGGAAGCATTTTAATTTGGTCTAGAGGAGAAGTCATTGAGCTAAATCGCAGTAGAAGCAATTCTACCAATAACGGAGGCTTGAAGTTAACTAATACTCTGTCCCCAGAACAGTCATTCGGATGTTTGTCTAAACAAGGGACTCTTCCTACACATTTGCACACCAGGGGGTATCCCAGAAACATTCTGGAGGACAATCAGGTAGGGCGTGCACTTTGGGGACAATGGGGGTCAAACATTTGTCCCCGATCAAAGATCTGGGTTTAATCCATATTTTATGTTTTGCTCACCACTCCATACCAGTTGGTACCCAGCCATTTGCAAATCAGTCTTGACCCTGTCTCCCATGGAATAATCCTACCCAAATTGCCAGGCCACACCCTCCCTGGACCAGAAACTAGCATCCTGGGACCAGTTCCCTGGTATCACCCCACATCAGCCAGGCTAGATTGAATCCAGTGGCATAGTGAGCCTGGGACCCACTCCTGGGCATACCTTTTGCACTTAGAGTGACTATAGCAACACAGAAAGATGATGGACAGAATGTGAACATTGTCAAACATTCACCATGGCTGGGTACAGACTGGGATGATGTGGTGAGCAAAAAACAATGGATTCAACCCAGACATGTGACTGGGGTGAATGTTTGCATTGTTAAACATTCCGCCCATTATCTTTTCGTTTTGCTCTTCCTAAATGGCCATTTGTGCTGGACATGCCTTTTCTTTCCACCCACTGCATTTTTGTTACTCCAGGCTCGTCCCTCTGGATTACCCACTAAGCCAGCTGCGCCCTCTCAAGTTTTACATTCAAGCAGACAGGGCGTTTACAATAAAGGGAAAGGGTTGGGCCTTACTTGCTCAGCTTGATGTAACAGCACAATAGTGGGGGGAGATGTAATTCCTACCGCAGGGGGAGGAGGACTCCTAAGGGCCTCTATTTTGATGTCCAGAGCATCGAGGCGAGCTACTAAGGGAACATGCTCTGCCCTTAGAATAATCTATTAATCTGTTTGTACAGCTTACAACTAGCATGGACATGTACTGGGATGGGGGTTCTTGAGGACCCTCGTTTTTCGCGGTCAGGAGGGACTGAGGATGCAGGTCGCACTGCAAAGCTTTATCTGGTAAGCAACTTGATTTGTTAGAGGAAGCGGGGTTTGTGGCCTTAGCTCCCTTGCTTGTTTGTTTTGGGCTTGTTACCCTTTTGGATTTGCGGGGGGCAAGGAAGTGGTATGGTCAGGGGAATGGTTGTCATTCTCTACACTGGTGGCTTCCACCAAGGCCAGGGATTGTGGTTTCGTTGTGGAACTGGGAATCAGACCCTGGAATGGGGTGGCAGGTAGGTCAAGATCTGTATGAGCCTCTGTTGAGAGGCTGGAAGGTCTGTAGGGGTTGTGAGGCCAGAGTTGGAGAGCCTAGATTTAACAACATTCTCCTTTCTGAGAGGGTGATCTTGGTGCTCACTACCCCTTTTTCCCTTTCGAGCATACGATCTATGGAATTAGGGTAGTGGTAAAGGTGTGAGTCAGGGTCCCCTCTGCTGGCTTTTACTCCCGATGATATATACTACTCAGGCCTCTAGCAGGAATTTGGTTGAGTTAGGTTGGGTTCCTCTGTATAGGTGGTGCCAAGTACAGTGGCCTAGCACTTCTTCTTTCAGACTATGATGAAGTACGACAGACCCAGTCTCTTCTGAGTTGCTGTGGGCTTAAGAATGTATGATCCTGAGCTCTTCATGGGTTGGTTGCTAAGCGACGTAGTCCCACCCCAGCCTTAGCAAAGTTTCACTATACAATATAAATGACCTGACAATCATTATCATGGTTGGTAGGCTGTCCTGGGGTGACTAAGTGAGAGAGAGGGAGAGAAGATGTGAATGAGAGTGAGAAAGAATAACGTGAGAGAGAGAAAGAGAGAGAGAGAGAGATTACCAGGGAACATGATATATATATATACATATATATGTATATATTTATAAATATATATACTATTAGAGAGAGAAGAAAAGGTAGGAGTGATAGATATCCTAACCGGTTCAGGTGAGATGAAAATCAGGTGAAATTTCACCTTAGGCAAAACACGCCTTTTCTGAAGGACCCATCTGAGTTGCATGTTTTGGGGATTTCGATGAATTTCCATCTCTAAAAAAGAAAGCAAGTCAGCCCTTTGGATTCATTATAAACATTAAGTTCCAGCGTTTCCATGTTTATTTCTTTACCAAAGCGTATCATTTCTAATCAAAGTGCAGCTGTGTTTTCCCTCCTCCTCTAGCTTGAGTGTCTCCGGTTGATGACCATTACCTTCACTGTGTTTCCCGGGGAGTAGGGCTACACCGAAGCCCTACACCTAAGGCTACAGCAAAGCCCTACACTAAGGCTACACCTGCAGGCATTGGTGACATGAAAACACTATTCTTCGTGCTTTCCTTCCCTTTTGCTTGAGACAGACTTTAGGGCACACTAAATGATAGACTGCTCATGCCACATTTGTTCTTAATTATCTATAGTGCCAATGATCTTTGGCAATAGCTTGCATTAAAGTACTGTTTTACTTAAGTCAAATCAACAACTTTGCCTATTTGTTGGTGTTTTGATGGTAAATCATAAGATGTGTCCTTACCAACTGAGCTACCCTCCTCACACATTACTTTAGTATATCTGATGTCGTAGTTTTGACTATTATTTCACATCTTATACCTGCTCTCAAAGTTATGATACAGTGCATCCTATTCTGTCATGTAGGTGAGTTAGATGAGCCTCCTTTACTGTAACATTAACAGGCTGACTGTCAAGATCACATTCGCCTTTAGGCTTCCCTCAAAGTTTGTGGGACCCTCCATGGGAACTTCCTCGTCCTCATCATGGTGGCTCGAGCTGTTGTGCATTTCTGTGATCCTCCCTTCAGCACACAATCTCCAGATTAGGACAAGGCCTGCTAGATTTGCACTTCTGTCCTAGGGGGAAGTGGTTTCTGGCTGGGTCAATCCAATGGACAACCCCCAATAAAAACACAGGCTGTTTTCTGGCTAGGACCTTGCAGAACTAGCAGCTTCAGGCATTTTCTCCTTAATGAATCAATTGGTGACTTCTGCTGCCCATGTTTTCTGTAATTGTAATTGTAAAAAGCATTTATATAGCGCATGGCTGCCCGGAGGCATCCCAGCGCTTACAGTTTAACCCTTTCGATGCTCATGATGAGCTCAGCTCGTCATGATGCACAGTTGAGCTGTGCTTATGACGAGCTGAGCTCGTCATGAAGAATGGCAATTCAAAAATTTCAGCACCCGGGAAGAATTGCCTTAGCAGCCAAGGTGTTAAAACAGGGGGATGTTACTCAGTTTGGAAAGAGGAATGTTTTCAGGGATCTACGAAAGGAAAAGTGGTTGGATTCTATGCGGAGGTCAAGAGGAAGGGAGTTCCAGAGTCCAGCAGCGTTAAATGAGAAAGATCGACCTCCGCTTCTTGCCTTCCTAATTCTAGGAATAATGGCCAAGTTCTGGGTTTCGGAGCGAAGGGATCTCTTGGGCTCATAAGGCTGAATAATGCCCTGGAGAATAAAGGGTCCGGTTTTAAACATAGACTTATGAGCAATACACAAGGCTTTGAACTTAACTCTCTCCTGGACTGGCAGCTAATGGAGTGATTTAAGGGCAGGTTTAGCAGAGTGATGGTTGGGGATGCCCAAAAGAAGTTGTGCAGCCCAATTTTGAGTTGTCTGTAATTTGGAGATAGTAGCAGCAGGGGAACCCAAGTAAAGGGCATTAGCAAAATCCAATCTGGATAACACCAGCGCTTGGACCATTATTTTTCTTGCCTGGAAGGGGAGGAGGGGGAGGTTTTTCCGGATCATTTTAAGGATCCAGTAGCAAGAGGCAGATGTCTTCCGGGCCTGAGATTTAAATGTAAGTTTATGGTTCATCCAAACGCCCAGACTCTTTAACTGGTTTTAGGAGTGGGGTAGGAGCCCATGGATCTAGGCCAGATTTCAGTCAAATCAAGGGGGGAGTGGTTACCCAAAATCATGATTTCACTCTTTTCCCCATTAAATTTTAGGAAGGAGTTGCTCATCCATCTTGCAATTTCTTCCATGCAAGGACGAAGACTGGAAGGAGAGCTTTCCGCTTTATTGAGCCCAATCACCAGTTGTGTATCATCCGCATAGGAGACTATGTGGACTCCAAAGGGTAAAACTGCCTCCGCAAGAGTGCAGGTATAAACATTAAACAAAGTGGGACTTAAAGAAGATCCCTGCGGCACTCCACAACGAAGGGGTGTCCGTTTGGACGTGACTTCCTTGTCAAAAACATGGAAGGATCTGCTGTTCATAAAAGATTTTAGCCAGGCCAGGGCAATACCAGTGATACCTGATTTATGGAGCCTATGGATCAAAATCTGATGGTTTACAGTATCAAAGGCCATGCTGAGGTCCAAAAGGAGGACCACCGCGGTGCCACCGGCATCGACTATCCTTCTTAACTCTTCCACCACAGAGAGAAGGGCCGTCTCTGTTCCCTGTAATGGGCGGAAACCGGTTTGAGTCCGATGGAGAAGATTATGAGTCTCCAAGTGCGCTGATAGTATTAAATTAAAATATTTTTCAATAATTTTACTAACTCCAGGGAGCAACGAGATAGGGCGATAGTTTCCCAGGTCTGAAGGGTTAAGGCTTGATTTTTTAACAGAGCCTGTAAGCTGTAAGCAGCATTACACATTATCCCCTCCTACCCCGTGGATCTGTGAGGATTTCCCCTTCTGCGCTAGGGGCCCTGCTTCAGACGTCCTCCTTCGAGCTTCACAATCGGGTTGAGGTGGCTCTTGTCTACCTTGTGATACAGCTACACTCATGCTTGTGATTCCTCGGCTTGATCTGACCCATGAACATTGTGCTCACACTTACAATGGGCTGGTCTAAAATCACAGTGACTCAGGAGACAGAGTTACAGAGGCACTTTGTATAACCATACAGAGCCAGATACCCAAATACAACTTTAGAACTCAGTTTGCCGCTGACTACATGTAACATAGGCACAACTGAATGGCCTCTACAAGCTGGCATCAGTCTAGTTGTCCTTCAATCATAGTTGCTGCAGGAGTAGATCTAAAAGCAGTGCATTGAAGCCAATATCGTGACCTAGAAAAGCATCCAGTTACAGGTCATACAAGAGGGTCTATCTAGGGCCTGAAATTGCTTCTTCTTTAATGTATATCATTTGGCAAAATACATTCCCCCTAATTTGTTTCGAAAATATCTACTTTTAAAATGTTGACATGTCTGAATGAGGCTGAACCGAATATATGATGTTACAACGCAAACAGTTACAACGCATGCCTTTACAACCTGGCTTTTACATCGCAGCATCCATTACAACGCATGATTTTACAACGCATGCCCTCACAACGCATTTTTAGAAACTAAATTTACAACGCATTCCATTACAACGCATACCATTACAACGCATGACATTACAATGTACAATACTTTTAGGGCAGGAGTAGTGTAAGTGTTAGATAGCGTGGGGGTAAAAATTACTATTCCCACTCCAGTGAGTGCACTAGTAGGGTAAGTGTTGGATAGTGTAGGGGTAAACATTTCTATTCCCACTCCAGTGAATGCAACCGTAGGGTAAGTATTGGATAGTGTACGGATAAGAATACTATCCCCATGAACCCCAAAACCCATACCCACCCTAAAACTAAAAAATCCCCATTACTTACCTTATAATGCGTTGCAATGGCATGCGTTGTATTGATATTCATTGTAATGGCATGCGTTGTAGTGACATGCGTTGTAATGGCATGCGTTGTAATGGTATGTTATGTAAGGGCAGCTGTGTTGTAATGACTGCGTTGTGAAGGTAGTGCGTTGTAATGACTGCTATGTAAAGGTTGTTTCCCGGCTGGACTAGTTAAAGACTGTAGAAGTATTTTGCTTGTTAGGAGGGCCCAGTTATTGCCAAAAATTAATATGCAGTTTATCCAGCAGTCTGGCTGAAAGAGGGCACACACTTTGAGTGGTATCTCTATCAGCTGAGTTGAACTTTTGACCTCTTCTGCCACCAGGGCAGAGGCTGGCTGGGACATTCTGAGAGAAGAATGCCCTGTGTCAGTATTCTGTGCCAACATTCTAAAGCTTCCCTGCCCAGCCCCCACTTCAAGCACCCTTCTCAGAGAGGAACATGAAAAGGGACAGAAGCTTTAGATACAGAGATCGGTTCTGGCTCATGTCACTCTTGCTTTGGCCAAATGATTGAACCTTACAACCACCTTACCCAACACTCTCCAGGTTATCCCTGTCCCTCACTTCACTCACTTCATATTCATTACATACACCTGGTATTGTTCCCTTTTCTATTCATTCCTAAATTGTTTACTATCCACACCCCTTGTTGCATTCATTTGCCTTGCTCAATTATTTCCTATGCTGGTTCTCTGGGAGAGAAAGAGAGTGGCCTCAGTGAGATTTCCCTCAGCGCGGCGGCCATCTTAGACTGCCTCTGACTGCATTAAGTCTCAGTTCACACAAAATGGAGGTTGTTCTCCAGTGCACCCATATACAAATTCACAAACAGTTGTGTGCTTCAATTCTTTAATTTTAGGCTAAAGAATCATAAACAAAGGATAGTGTTTTCAGTGAAAACACACTTTTATCTTTCACAAATGATAGCACAGCTGATTCACATTTCCCTCACTAAACATTTGCTTTTTTAACAATATGTTTGTTGCCATCAAATACATAACATGATTTTCATAAAAACATACATTTTCATTCATATTCTTTTAGGTATTGCTGTGGCATCACACCTTTTATCCTCAGCATAGCAGGCAGTTTATGTGGTTCTCACACAGGCAAAAAACAATATGTATAGTTGTAAACATGCTTTTCATTTACAAATCCAGTCAGAAAAAATGTGTTCCTTTGGTTATATTAGATACACTTTATTGGACTGTGGTTCTCTCACTGTACTGAACTGTTGCATTGATCACCTGGCCAGCTTTGTTTTACTTGGCCTTTCCTATTTAATAAATGACTTCATACAACATACAGCTATTGTTTGCCTACCCTGTATTGAGACAATGGGAGTCCACTTTTGGCTTTATTATGGTGTAGGGGAGTAGGGTAAAAGGCTTTTGTGACAATAGGTGCCCACCTATAAATCTGAACATTTAAACTCTCTTCAAAGAGCATACATGCCAGCATACCTGATTCAAGCTTGAGACTACCAATGTTTAAGCCAAAATGTTTTTTTCTGTATCTGACCTGAAATTTCTTCTTCTTTAATGTATTTTAATTGGCAAAATACATTCCCCTTAATTTGTTTTCAAAAGATCTACTTTTAAAATGTTGACATGTCTGAATGAGGCTGAACTGAATATATGATGTTACAACGCTAACAATTACAACGCATGCCTTTACAACACGGTTTTTACATCGCAGCATCCATTACAGCGCATGATTTTACAACGCATGCCAGCACAACACATTTTTAGAATTACATTTACAACGCATTCCATTACAACTCATGCCATTACAACGCATGCCATTACAACGCGCAATACTTTTAGGGCAAGAGTATTGTAAGTGTTGGATAGTGCAAGGGTAAAAATTACTATTCCCACTCCAGTGAGTGCAACAGTAGGGTAAGTGTTGGATAGTGTAGGGGTAAAAAATTCTATTCCAACTCCAGTGAGTGCAACAGTAGGGTAAGTTGGATAGTGTTGGATAGTATAGGGATAAAAATACTATGCCCATGTACCCCAGAACCCATACCCTCCCTAAAAGTAAAAAATCTCCATTACTTACCTTATAATGCATTCTAATGGCATGTGTTGTAATGATATTCATTGTAATGGCATGCGTTGTAGTGACATGCGTTGTAATGGCATGCGTTGTAATGGTATGTGATGTAAGGGCAGCTGCGTTGTAATGACTGCGTTGTGAATGTAGTGCGTTGTAATGACTCCTATGTAAAGGCTGTTTCCCGGCTGAACCAGTTGAAGACTGTAGAATTCTGACCTGACATTGCTTCTTCTTCAATGTATTTCAATTGGCAAAATACATTCCCCCTAATTTGCTTTCAAAATATCTACTTTTAAAATGTTGACATGTCTGAATGAGGCTGAACTGAATATATGATGGTACAACGCAAACAATTACAACGCATGCCTTTACAACGCGGTTTTTACATTGCAGCATCCATTACAATGCATGATTTTACAACGCATGCCATCACAACGCACTTTTAGAAACTACATTTACAACGCATTCCAATACAACGCATACCTTTACAACGCATGCCATTACAACACGCAATACTTTTAGGACAAGAGTAGTGTAAGTATTGGATAGCGTAGGGGTACAAATTGCTATTCCCACTCCTGTGAGTGCAACAGTAGGGTAAGTGTTGGATAGTGTAGGGGTAAAAATGTCTATTCCCACTCCAGTGAGTGCAACGATAGGGTAAGTGTTGGATAGTGTAGGGATAAAAAATTCTATTCCCACTCCAGTGAGTGGAACAGTAGGGTAAGTTGGATAGTGTTGGATAGTATAGGGATATAAATACTATCCCCATGTACCCCAGAACCCATACCCACCCTAAAACTAAAACATTCCCATTAATTACAGTATAATGCGATGTAATGGCATGCGTTGTAATGATATTCATTGTAATGGCATACGTTGCAGTGACATGCGTTGTAATGGCATGCGTTGTAATGGTATGTGATGTAAGGGCAGCTGCGTTATAATGACTGCGTTGTGAAGGTAGTGCGTTGTAATGACTGCTATGTAAAGATTGTTTCCCGGCTGAATTAGTTGAAGACTGTAGATTTCTGACCTGAAATTGCTTCTTCTTAAATGTATTTCAATTGGCAAAATACATTCTCCCTAATTCACTTTCAAAACATCTACCTTTAAAATGTAGACATGTCTGAATGAGGCTAAACTGAATATATGATGTTACAACGCAAACAATTACAACGGATGCCTTTACAGCGCGGTTTTTACATCGCAGTATCCATTACAATGCATAATTTTACAACGCATGCCATCACAACGCATTTTTAGTAACTACATTTACAACGCATTCCATTACAACGCATACCATTACAACGCATGCCATTACAACGCGCAATACTTTTAGGGCAAGAGTATTGTAAGTGTTGGATAGTGTAGGGGTAAAAATTACTATTCCCACGCCAGTGAGTGCAACAGTAGGGTAAGTGTTGGATAGTGTAGGGGTAAACATTTCTATTCCCACTCCAGTGAGTGCAACAGTAGGGTAAGTGTTGGATAGTGTAGGGATAAAAATACTATTCCCATGTACCCCAGAACCCATACCCACCCTAAAACAAGAAAATCCCCATTACTTACCTTATAATGCGTTGTAATGGCATGCGTTGTAATGATATTCATTGTAATGGCATGCGTTGTAGTGACATGCGTTGTAATGGCATGCGTTGTAATGGTATGTGATGTAAGGGCAGCTGCGTTGTAATGACTGCGTTGTGTAGGTAGTGCAATGTAATGACTGCTATGTAAAGGTTGTTTCCCGGCTGGACTAGTTAAAGACTGTAGAAGTATTTTGCTTGTTAGGAGGGCCCAGTTATTGCCAAAAAGTAATATGCAGTTTATCCAGCAGTCTGAATGAAAGAGGGCACACACTTTGAGTGGTATCTCTATCAGCTGAGTTGAACTTTTGACCTCTTCTGCCACCAGGGCAGAGGCTGGCTGGGACATTCTGAGAGAAGAATGCCCTGTGTCAGTATTCCGTGCCAACATTCTAAAGCTTCCCTGCCCAGCCCCCACTTCAAGCACCCTTCTCAGATAGGAACATGAAAAGGGACAGAAGCTTTAGATACAGAGATCGGTTCTGGCTCATGTCACTCTTGCTTTGGCCAAATGATTGAACCTTACAACAACCTTTCCCAACACTCTCCAGGTTATCCCTGTCCCTCACTTCACTCACTTCATATTCATTACATATACCCGGTATTGTTCCCTTTTTTATTTATTCCTAAATTGGTTACTATCCACAAACCCCTTGTTGCATTCATTTGCCATGCACATTTATTTCCTATGCTGGTTCTCTGTGAGAGAAAGAGAGTGGCCTCAGTGAGATTTCCCTCAACACGGTGGCCATCTTGGACTGCCTCTGACTGCATTAAGTATCAGTTCACACAAAATAGAGGTTGTTCTCCAGTGCACCCATATCCAAATTTACAAACAGTTGTGAGCTTCAATTCTTTAATTTTATGCTAAAGAATCGTAAACAAAGAATAGTGTTATCAGTGAAAACACACTTTTATCTTTTACAAATGATAGCACAGCTGATTCACATTTCCCTCACTAAACATTTGCTTTTTTAACAATATGTTTGTTGCCATCAAATACATAACATGATTTTCATAAAAACATAAATTTTCATTCATATTCTTTTAGGTATTGCTGTGGCATCACACCTTTTATCCTCAGCATAGCAGGCAGTTTTTGTGGTTCTCAAACAGGCAAAAAACTAAATGTATAGTTGTAAACATGCTTTTCATTTACAAATCCAGTCAGAAAAAATGTGTTCCTTTGGTTATATAAGATACACTTTATTGGACTGTGGTTCTCTCACTGTACTGAACTGTTGCATTCATCACCTGGCCAGCTTTGTTTTACTTGGCCTTTCCTATTTAATAAATGACTTCATACAACATACAGCTATTGTTTGCCTACCCTGTATTGAAAATATGGGAGTCCACTTTTGGCTTTATTATGGTTCAGGGTAGTAGGGTAAAAGGCTTTTGTGACAATAGGTGCCCACCTATAAATGTGAACACTTAAACTCTCTTCCATGAGCATACATGCCAGCATACCTGATTCAAGCTTGAGACTACCAATGTTTTAGCCAAAATGTTTTTTTCTGTTTCTGACCTGAAATTTCTTCTTCTTTAATGTATTTCAATTGGCAAAATACATTCCCCCTAATTTGTTTTCAAAATATCTACTTTTAAAATGTTGACATGTCTGAATGAGGCTGAACTGAATATATGATGTTACAACGCAAACAATTACAACGCATGCCTTTACAACGCGTTTTTTACATTGCAGCATCCATTACAACACATGATTTTACAACGCATGCCATCACAACGCATTTTTAGAAACTACATTTAAAACGCATTCCATTACAACGCATGCCTTTACAACGCATTGCCATTACAACACGCAATACTTTTAGGGCAAGAGTAGTGTAAGTGTTGGATAGCGTAGGGCTAAAAATTGCTATTCCCACTCCAGTGAGTGCAAAAGGGGGGTAAGTGTTGGATAGTGTAGGGGTAAAAATTTCTATTCCCACTCCAGTGAGTGCAACAGTAGGGCAAGTGTTGGATAGTGTAGGGGTAAAAATGTTGATTCCCACTCCAGTGAGTGTAACAGTAGGGTAAGTTGGATAGTGTTGGATAGTGTAGGGATAAAAATACTATCCCCATGTACCCCAGAACCCATACCCACCCTAAAACTAAAAAATCCCCATTACTTACCTTAAAATGCGTTGTAATGGCATGCGTTGTAATGATATTCATTGTAATGGCATGCGTTGTAGTGACATGCGTTGTAATTGTGTGCATTGTAATGGTATGTGATGTAAGGGCAGCTGCGTTGTAATGACTGCGTTGTGAAGGTAGTGCGTTGTAATGACTGCTATGTAAAGATTGTTACCCGGCTGAACTAGTTAAAGACTGTAGAATTCTGACCTGAAATTGCTTCTTATTTAATGGATTTCAATTGGCAAAATACATTCCCCCTAATTTGTTTTTAAAATATCTACTTTTAAAATGTTTACATGTCTGAATGAGGCTGAACTGAATATATGATGTTACAACGCAAACAATTACAACGCATGCCCTTACAACACGGTTTTTACATCGCAGCATCCATTACAATGCATGATTTTACAACGCATGCCATCACAACGCATTTTTAGAAACTACATTTACAACGCATTCCATTACAACGCATTCCATTACAACGCATACCATTACAACGTGCATTACTTTTTGGGCAATAGTAGTGTAAGTGATGGATAGTGTAGGGGAAAATATTTCTATTCCCACTCCAGTGAGTGCGACAGTAGGGTAAGTGTTGGATAGTGTAGGGATAAAAATTTCTATTCCCACTCCAGTGAGTGCAACAGTAGGGTAAGTTGGATAGTGTTGGATAGTGTAGGGATAAAAATACTATCACCATGTACCCCAGAACCCATACCCACCCTAAAACTAAAAGATTCCCTTTACTTACCTTATAATGCGTTGTAATGGCATGCGTTGTAATGATATTCATTGTAATGGCATACGTTGTAGTGACATGCGTTGTAATGGCATGCGTTGTAATGGTATGTGATGTAAGGGCAGCTGCGTTATAATGACTGCATTGTGAAGGTAGTGCGTTGTAATGACTGCTGTGTGAAGGTTGTTTCCCGGCTAAACTAGTTGAAGACTGTAGATTTCTGACCTGAAATTGCTTCTTCTTTAATGTATTTCAATTGGCAAAATACATTCTCCCTAATTTACTTTCAAAATATCTACTTTTAAAATGTAGACATGTCTGAATGAGGCTAAACTGAATATATTATGTTACAACGCAAACAATTACAACGGATGCCTTTACAACGCGGTTTTTACATCGCAGTATCCATTACAATGCATGATTTTACAACGCATGCCATCACAACGCATTTTTAGTAACTACATTTACAACGCATTCCATTACAACACATACCATTACAACGCATGCCATTACAACGCGCAATACTTTTAGGGCAAGAGTATTGTAAGTGTTGGATAGTGTAGGGGTAAAAATTACTATTCCCACTCCAGTGAGTGCAACAGTAGGGTAAGTGTTGGATAGTGTAGGGGTAAACATTTCTATTCCCACTCCAGTGAGTGCAACAGTAGGGTAAGTGTTGGATAGTGTAGGGATAAAAATACTATCCCCATGTACCCCAGAACCCATACCCACCCTAAAACAAGAAAATCCCCATTACTTACCTTATAATGCGTTGTAATGGCATGCGTTGTAATGATATTTATTGTAATGGCATGCGTTGTAGTGACATGCGTTGTAATGGCATGCATTGTAATGGTATGTGATGTAAGGGCAGCTGCGTTGTAACGACTGCGTTGTGTAGGTAGTGCAATGTAATGACTGCTATGTAAAGGTTGTTTCCCGGCTGGACTAGTTAAAGACTGTAGAAGTATTTTGCTTGTTAGGAGGGCCCAGTTATTGCCAAAATGTAATATGCAGTTTATCCAGCAGTCTGGCTGAAAGAGGGCACACACTTTGAGTGGTATCTCTATCAGCTGAGTTGAACTTTTGACCTCTTCTGCCACCAGGGCAGAGGCTGGCTGGGACATTCTGAGAGAAGAATGCCCTGTGTCAGTATTCTGTGCCAACATTCTAAAGCTTCCCTGCCCAGCCCCCACTTCAAGCACCCTTCTCAGAGAGGAACATGAAAAGTGACAGAAGCTTTAGATACAGAGATCGGTTCTGGCTCATGTCACTCTTGCTTTGGCCAAATGATTGAACCTTACAACCACCTTACCCAACACTCTCCAGGTTATCCCTGTCCCTCACTTCACTCACTTCATATTCATTACATACACCCGGTATTGTTCCCTTTTCTATTTATTCCTAAATTGTTTACTATCCACAAACCCCTTGTTGCATTCATTTGCCTTGCACATTTATTTCCTATGCTGGTTCTCTGTGAGAGAAAGAGAGTGGCCTCAGTGAGATTTCCCTCAACACGGCGGCCATCTTGGACTGCCTCTGACTGCATTAAGTCTCAGTTCACACAAAATGGAGGTTGTTCTCCAATGCACTCATATCCAAAATTACAAACAGTTGTGAGCTTCAATTCTTTAATTTTAGGCTAAAGAATCGTAAATAAAGAATAGTGTTGTCAGTGAAAACACACTTTTATCTTTCACAAATGATAGCACAGCTGATTCACATTTCCCTCACTAAACATTTGCTTTTTTAACAATATGTTTGTTGCCATCAAATACATAACATGATTTTCATAAAAACATTAATTTTCATTCATATTCTTTTAGGTATTGCTGTGGCATCACACCTTTTATCCTCAGCATAGCAGGCAGTTTTTGTGGTTCTCACACAGGCAAAAAACTAAATGTATAGTTGTAAACATGCTTTTCATTTACAAATCCAGTCAGAAAAAATGTGTTCCTTTGGTTATATAAGATACACTTTATTGGACTGTGGTTCTCTCACTGTACTGAACTGTTGCATTGATCACCTGGCCAGCTTTGTTTTACTTGGCCTTTCCTATTTAATAAATGACTTCATACAACATACAGCTATTGTTTGCCTACCCTGTATTGAGACAATAGGAGTCCACTTTTGGCTTTATTATGGTTCAGGGGAGTAGGGTAAAAGGCTTTTGTGACAATAGGTGCCCACCTATAAATGTGAACACTTAAACTCTCTTCAATGAGCATACATGGCAGCATACCTGATTCAAGCTTGAGACTACCAATGTTTAAGCCAAAATGTTTTTTTCTGTTTCTGACCTGAAATTTCTTCTTCTTTAATGTATTTCAATTGGCAAAATACATTCCCCCTAATTTGTTTTCAAAATATCTACTTTTAAAATGTTGACATGTCTGAATGAGGCTGAACTGAATATATGATGTTACAACGCAAACAATTACAACGCATACCTTTACAACGCGTTTTTTACATCGCAGCATCCATTACAACACATGATTTTACAACGCATGCCATCACAACGCATTTTTAGAAACTACATTTAAAACGCATTCCATTACAACGCATGCCTTTACAACGCATTGCCATTACAACACGCAATACTTTTAGGGCAAGAGTAGTGTAAGTGTTGGATAGCGTAGGGCTAAAAATTGCTATTCCCACTCCAGTGAGTACAACAGTGGGGTAAGTGTTGGATAGTGTAGGGGTAAAAATTTCTATTCCCACTCCAGTGAGTGCAACAGTAGGGTAAGTGTTGGACAGTGTAGGGGTAAAAATGTTGATTCCCACTTCAGTGAGTGCAACAGTAGGGTAAGTTGGATAGTGTTGGATAGTGTAGGGATAGAAATACTATCCCCATGTACCCCAGAACCCATACCCACCCTAAAACTAAAAAATCCCCATTACTTACCTTATAATGCGTTGTAATCGCATGCGTTGTAATGATATTCATTGTAATGGCATGCGTTGTAGTGACATGCGTTGTAATGGCGTGCATTGTAATGGTATGTGATGTAAGGGCAGCTGCGTTGTAATGACTGCATTGTGAAGGTAGTGCGTTGTAATGACTGCTATGTAAAGGTTGTTTCCTGGCTGAACTATTTGAAGACTGTAGAATTCTGACCTGAAATTGCTTCTTCTTTAATGTATTTCAATTGGCAAAATACCTTCCCCCTAATTTGTTTTCAAAATATCTACTTTTAAAATGTTGACATGTCTGAATGAGGCTGAACTGAATATATGATGTTACAACGCAAACAATTACAATGCATGCCTTTACAACGCGGTTTTTACATTGCAGCATCCATTACAATGCATGATTTTACAACGCATGCCATCACCACCCATTTTTAGAAACTACATATACAACGCATTCCATTACAACGCATACAATTACAACGCATGCCATTACAACGCGCAATACTTTTAGGGCAAGAGTAGTGTAAGTGTTGGATAGCGTAGGGGTAAAAATTACTATTCCCACTCCAGTGAGTGCAACAGTACGATAAGTGTTGGATAGTGTAGGGGTAAAAATTACTATTCCCACTCCAGTGAGTGCAACAGTAGGGTAAGTGTTGGATAGTGTAGGGGTAAACATTTCTATTCCCACTCCAGTGAGTGCTACAGTAGGGTAAGTGTTGGAGAGGGTAGGGATAAAAATACTCTGCCCATGTACCCCAGAACCCATACCCACCCTAAAACTAACAAATCCCCATTACTTACCTTATAATGCATTGTAATGGCATGTGTTGTAATGATATTCATTGTAGTGACATGCGTTGTAATGGCATGCGTTGTAATGGCATGCGTTGTAATGATATGTGATGTAAGGGCAGCTGCGTTATAATGACTGCGTTGTGAAGGTAGTGCGTTGTAATGACTGCTATGTAAAGGTTGTTTCCCGGCTGAACTAGTTGAAGACTGTAGAATTCTGACCTGAAATTGCTTCTTCTTTAATGTATTTCAATTGGCAAAATATATTCCCCCTAATTTGCTTTCAAAATATCTTCTTTTAAAATGTTGACATGTCTGAATGAGGCTGAACTGAATATATGATGTTACAACGCAAACAATTACAACGCATGCCTTTACAACGCGGTTTTTACATTGCAGCATCCATTACAATGCATGATTTTACAACGCATGCCATCACAACGCATTTTTAGTAACTACATTTACAACGCATTCCATTACAACACATACCATTACAACGCATGCCATTACAACGCGCAATACTTTTAGGGCAAAAGTAGTGTAAGTGTTGGATAGCGTAGGGCTAAAAATTGCTATTCCCACTCCAGTGAGTGCAAAAGTGGGGTAAGTATTGGATAGTGTAGGGGTAAAAATTTCTATTCCCACTCCAGTGAGTACAACAGTAGGGTAAGTGTTGGATAGTGTAGGGGTAAAAATGTTGATTCCCACTCCAGTGAGTGCGACAGTAGGGTAAGTGTTGGATAGTGTAGGGATAAAAATTTCTATTCCCACTCCAGTGAGTGCAACAGTAGGGTAAGTTGGATAGTGTTGGATAGTGTAGGGATAAAAATACTATCCCCATGTACCCCAGAACCCATACCCACCCTAAAACTAAAAAATCCCCATTACTTACCTTATAATGCGTTGTAATGGCATGCGTTGTAATGATATTCATTGTAATGGCATGCGTTGTAGTGACATGCGTTGTAATGGCGTGCGTTGTAATGGTATGTGATATAAGGGCAGCTGTGTTGTAATGACTGCGTTGTGAAGGTAGTGCGTTGTAAAGACTGCTATGTAAAGATTGTTACCCAGCTGAACTAGTTAAAGACTGTAGAATTCTGACCTGAAATTGCTTCTTCTTTAATGTATTTCAATTGGCAAAATACATTCCCCCAAATTTGTTTTCAAAATATCTACTTTTAAAATGTTGACATGTCTGAATGAGGCTGAACTGAATATATGATGTTACAACTCAAACAATTACAACGCATGCCTTTACAACACGGTTTTTACATCGCAGAATCCATTACAATGCATGATTTCACAACGCATGCCATCACAACGCCTTTTTTGGAAACTACATTTACAATGCATTCCATTACAACGCATTCCATTACAACGCATTCCATTACATCGCATACCATTACAACGCGCAATACTTTCAGGGCAAGAGTAGTGTAAGTGCTGGATAGTGTAGGGGAAAATATTTCTATTCCCACTCCAGTGAGTGCGACAGTAGGGTAAGTGTTGGATAGTGTAGGGATAAAAATTTCTATTCCCACTCCAGTGAGTGCAACAGTAGGGTAAGTTGGATAGTGTTGGATAGTGTAGGGATAAAAATACTATCACCATGTACCCCAGAACCCATACCCACCCTTAAACTAAAAGATTCCCTTTACTTACCTTATAATGCGTTGTAATGGCATGCGTTGTAATGATATTCATTGTAATGGCATACGTTGTAGTGACATGCGTTGTAATGGCATGCGTTGTAATTGTATGTGATGTAAGGAAAGCTGCGTTATAATGACTGCGTTGTGAAGGTAGTGCGTTGTAATGACTGCTATGTGAAGGTTGTTTCCCGGCTGAACTAGTTGAAGACCTTAGATTTCTGAACTGAAATTGCTTCTTCTTTAATGTATTTCTATTGGCAAAATACATTCTCCCTAATTTACTTTCAAAATATCTACTTTTAAAATGTAGACATGTCTGAATGAGGCTAAACTGAATATATTATGTTACAACGCAAACAATTAACACGGATGCCTTTACAACGCAGTTTTTACATCGCAGTATCCATTACAATGCATGATTTTACAACGCATGCCATCACAACGCATTTTTAGTAACTACATTTACAACGCATTCCATTACAACCCAAACCATTACAACGCATGCCATTACAACGTGCAATACTTTTAGGGCAAGAGTATTGTAAGTGTTGGATAGTGTAGGGGTAAAAATTACTATTCCCACTCCAGTGAGTGCAACAGTAGGGTAAGTGTTGGATAGTGTAGGGGTAAACATTTCTATTCCCACTCCAGTGAGTGCAACAGTAGGGTAAGTGTTGGATAGTGTAGGGATAAAAATACTATCCGCATGTACCCCAGAACCCATACCCACCCTAAAACAAGAAAATCCCCATTACTTACCTTATAATGCGTTGTAATGGCATGCGTTGTAATGATATTTATTGTAATGGCATGCGTTGTAGTGACATGCGTTGTAATGGCATGCATTGTAATGGTATGTGATGTAAGGGCAGCTGCGTTGTAACGACTGCGTTGTGTAGGTAGTGCAATGTAATGACTGCTATGTAAAGGTTGTTTCCCGGCTGGACTAGTTAAAGACTGTAGAAGTATTTTGCTTGTTAGGAGGGCCCAGTTATTGCCAAAATGTAATATGCAGTTTATCCAGCAGTCTGGCTGAAAGAGGGCACACACTTTGAGTGGTATCTCTATCAGCTGAGTTGAACTTTTGACCTCTTCTGCCACCAGGGCAGAGGCTGGCTGGGACATTCTGAGAGAAGAATGCCCTGTGTCAGTATTCTGTGCCAACATTCTAAAGCTTCCCTGCCCAGCCCCCACTTCAAGCACCCTTCTCAGAGAGGAACATGAAAAGTGACAGAAGCTTTAGATACAGAGATCGGTTCTGGCTCATGTCACTCTTGCTTTGGCTAAATGATTGAACCTTACAACAACCTTTCCCAACACTCTCCAGGTTATCCCTGTCCCTCACTTCACTCACTTCATATTCATTACATACACCCGGTATTGTTCCCTTTTCTATTTATTCCTAAATTGTTTACTATCCACAAACCCCTTGTTGCATTCATTTGCCTTGCACATTTATTTCCTATGCTGGTTCTCTGTGAGAGAAAGAGAGTGGCCTCAGTGAGATTTCCCTCAACACGGCGGCCATCTTGGACTGCCTCTGACTGCATTAAGTCTCAGTTCACACAAAATGGAGGTTGTTCTCCAGTGCACCCATATCCAAATTTACAAACAGTTGTGAGCTTCAATTCTTTAATTTTAGGCTAAAGAATCGTAAATAAAGAATAGTGTTGTCAGTGAAAACACACTTTTATCTTTCACAAATGATAGCACAGCTGATTCACATTTCCCTCACTAAACATTTGCTTTTTTAACAATATGTTTGTTGCCATCAAATACATAACATGATTTTCATAAAAACATTAATTTTCATTCATATTCTTTTAGGTATTGCTGTGGCATCACACCTTTTATCCTCAGCATAGCAGGCAGTTTTTGTGGTTCTCACACAGGCAAAAAACTAAATGTATAGTTGTAAACATGCTTTTCATTTACAAATCCAGTCAGAAAAAATGTGTTCCTTTGGTTATATAAGATACACTTTATTGGACTGTGGTTCTCTCACTGTACTGAACTGTTGCATTGATCACCTGGCCAGCTTTGTTTTACTTGGCCTTTCCTATTTAATAAATGACTTCATACAACATACAGCTATTGTTTGCCTACCCTGTATTGAGACAATAGGAGTCCACTTTTGGCTTTATTATGGTTCAGGGGAGTAGGGTAAAAGGCTTTTGTGACAATAGGTGCCCACCTATAAATGTGAACACTTAAACTCTCTTCAATGAGCATACATGCCAGCATACCTGATTCAAGCTTGAGACTACCAATGTTTAAGCCAAAATGTTTTTTTCTGTTTCTGACCTGAAATTGCTTCTTCTTTAATGTATTTCAATTGGCAAAATACCTTCCCCCTAATTTGTTTTCAAAATATCTACTTTTAAAATGTTGACATGTCTGAATGAGGCTGAACTGAATATATGATGTTACAACGCAAACAATTAAAATGCATGCCTTTACAACGCGGTTTTTACATTGCAGCATCCATTACAATGCATGATTTTATAACGCATGCCATCACCACCCTTTTTTAGAAACTACATATACAACGCATTCCATTACAACGCATACAATTACAACGCATACCATTACAACGCGCAATACTTTTAGGGCAAGAGTAGTGTAAGTGTTGGATAGCGTAGGGGTAAAAATTACTATTCCCACTCCAGTGAGTGTACAGTACGGTAAGTGTTGGATAGTGTAAGGGTTAAAAATTACTATTCCCACTCCAGTGAGTGCAATAGTAGGGTAAGTGTTGGATAGGGTAGGGATAAAAATAGTCTGCCCATGTACCCCAGAACCCATACCCACCCTAAAACTAAAAAATCCCCATTACTTACCTTATAATGCGTTGTAATGGCATGCGTTGTAATGATATTCATTGTAATGGCATGCGTTGTAGTGGCATGCGTTGTAATGGTGTGCGTTGTAATGGTATGTGATGTAAGGGCAGCTGCGTTGTAATGACTGCGTTGTGAAGGTAGTGCGTTGTAATGACTGCTATGTAAAGATTGTTACCCGGCTGAACTAGTTAAAGACTGTAGAATTCTGACCTGAAATTGCTTCTTCTTTAATGTATTTCAATTGGCAAAATACATTCCCCCTAATTTGTTTTCAAAATATCTACTTTTAAAATGTTGACATGTCTGAATGAGGCTGAACTGAATATATGATGTTACAACGCAAACAATTACAACACATGCCTTTACAACACGGTTTTTACATCGCAGCATCCATCACAATGCATGATTTTACAACGCATGCCATCACAACGCATTTTTAGAAACTACATTTACAACGCATTCCATTACAACGCATACCATTACAACGCGCAATACTTTTAGGGCAAGAGTAGTGTAAGTGCTGGATAGTGTAGGGGTAAATATTTCTATTCCCACTCCAGTGAGTGCGACAGTAGGGTAAGTGTTGGATAGTGTAGGGATAAAAATTTCTATTCCCACTCCAGTGAGTGCAACAGTAGGGTAAGTTGGATAGTGTTGGATAGTGTAGGGATAAAAATACTATCACCATGTACCCCAGAACCCATACCCACCCTAAAACTAAAAAATCCCCATTACTTACCTTATAATGCGTTGTAATGTCATGCGTTGTAATGATATTCATTGGAATGGCATGCGTTGTAGTGACATGTGTTGTAATGGCATGCGTTGTAATGGTATATGATGTAAGGGCAGCTGCATTGTAATGACTGCATTGTGAAGGTAGTGCGTTGTAATGACTGCTATGTAAAGGTTGTTTCCTGGCTGAACTAGTTGAAGACTGTAGAATTCTGACCTGAAATTGCTTCTTCTTTAATGTATTTCAATTGGCAAAATACCTTCCCCCTAATTTGTTTTCAAAATATCTACTTTTAAAATGTTGACATGTCTGAATGAGGCTTAACTGAATATATGATGTTACAACGCAAACAATTAGAATGCATGCCTTTACAACGCGGTTTTTACATCGCAGCATCCATTACAATGCATGATTTTACACCGCATGCCATCACCACCCATTTTTAGAAACTACATTTACAACGCACTCCATTACAACGCATACAATTACAATGCATGCCATTACAACGCGCAATACTTTTAGGGCAAGAGTAGTGTAAGTGTTGGATAGCGTAGGGGTAAAAATTACAATTCCCACTCCAGTGAGTGCAACAGTACGGTAAGTGTTGGATAGTGTAGGGGTAAAAATTACTATTCCCACTCCAGTGAGTGCAACAGTAGGGTAAGTGTTGGATAGTGTAGGGGTAAACATTTCTATTCCCAATCCAGTGAGTGCAACGGTAGGGTAAGTGTTGGATAGTGTAGGGATAAAAATACTATGCCCATGTACCCCAGCACCCATACCCTCCCTAAAACTAAAAAATCTCTGTTACTTACCATATAATGCATTGTAATGGCATGTGTTGTAATGATATTCATTGTAATGGCATGCGTTGTAGTGACATGCGTTGTAATGGCATGCGTTGTAACTGTATGTGATGTAAGTGCAGCTGCGTTGTAATGACTGCGTTGTGAATGTAGTGCGTTGTAATGACTGCTATGTAAAGGCTTTTTCCCGGCTGAACTAGTTGAAGACTGTAGAATTCTGACCTGAAATTGCTTCTTCTTTAATGTATTTCAATTGGCAAAATACATTCCCCCTAATTTGCTTTCAAAATATCTACTTTTAAAATGTTGACATGTCTGAATGAGGCTGAACTGAATATATAATGTCACAACGCAAACAAATACAACGCATGCCTTTACAACGCGGTTTTTACATCGCAGCATCCATTACAATGCATGATTTTACAACGCATGCCATCACAACGCACTTTTAGAAACTACATTTACAATGCATTCCATTACAACACGCAATACTTTTAGGGCAAGAGTAGTGTAAGTGTAGGATATCGTAGGGGTAAAAATTGCTATTTCCACTCCTGTGAGTGCAACAGTAGGGTAAGTGTTGGATAGTGTAGGGGTAAAAATGTCTATTCCCACTCAAGGGAGTGCAACAGTAGGGTAAGTGTTGGATAGTGAAGGGGTAAAAATTTCTATTCCCCCTCCAGTGAGTGCAACACTAGGGTAAGTTGGATAGTGTTGGATAGTATAGGGATAAAAATACTATCCCCATGTACCCCAGAACCCATACCCACCCTAAAACTAAAAAATCCCCATTACTTACCTTATAATGCGTTGTAATGGCATGCGTTGTAATGATATTCATTGTAATTGCATGCGTTGTAGTGACATGCGTTGTAATGGCATGCGTTGGAATGGTATGTGATGTGAGGGCAGCTGCGTTATAATGACTGCGTTGTGAAGGTAGTGCGTTGTAATGACTTCTATGTAAAGGTTGTTTCCCCGGCTAAACTAGTTGAAGACTGTAGAATTCTGACCTGAAATTGCTTCTTCTTTAATGTATTTCAATTGGCAACATACATTCCCCCTAATTTGCTTTCAAAATATCTACTTTTAAAATGTTGACATGTCTGAATGAGGCTAAACTGAATATATGATGTTACAACGCAAACAATTACAACGCATGCCTTTACATTGCAGTTTTTACATCGCAGCATCCATTACAATGCATGATTTTACAACCCATGCCATCACAACGCATTTTTAGTAACTACATTTACAACGCATTCCTTTACAACGCATACCATTACAACGCATTCCATTACAACGCGCAATACTTTTAGGGCAAGAGTATTGTAAGTGTTGGATAGCGTAGGGGTAAAAATTACTATTCCCACTCCAGTGAGTGCAACCGTAGGGTAAGTGTTGGATAGTGTAGGGGTACACATTTCTATTCCCACTCTAGTGAGTGCAACAGTGGGGTAAGTGTTGGATAGGGTAGGGATAAAAATACTATCCCCATGTACCCCAAAACCCATACCCACCCTAAAACAAGAAAATCCCCATTACTTGCCTTATAATGCATCAGGACACGTTTCTTAAGTAGAACCTAAAATGAAAATATCTGTATTCTTTTTTTAACGTTACTTTTCTGTCTTTGTTTACTTTAGTTACCTGTCAGGGGTCATTAGGGCAGCAATAGAGCACATTTAAATTGTTTTCATCCTACATTTACTGTTTTAAGTATGTATTGAAAGAGGGAATAAATACAGTCTTTAGGTGATTTTGTTCATATTTTTGTACCTGTCATGCTGCTATAAAAGTGGCCAGGTGGCATCAATAGATACCTACGTCATTAATTTGCTCACTTGCCTTTCATTATTCGCTGTCCACTCATCTGTCCTCACTTCGTATTCATTGCTCGCTCCCTCAAGTATAGAGACACTCATAAGTAATGTTTCCTGTGCTAGTTTTCCTCTGTATGTAGGATCGCAATATTTGTATGCACCTTTTTATCACTGTGTGCACAGCAGTATGTTGCGGTAAGCAGAGGTGAATAGTGTGAGAAACCGTGCCCACTTCACTTCAGGCTATTAGGAACACTCTCTTGTAGGAAAGTGGGTTTCTGGTTGCAGTAACCCACCTACACACTATTTGCCAGGTTTCTGATGCACTTTGACTTGATGTGTCCTGTGTCCCTGCCAATCAGGTTTCCAGGGCACTATGCTCTCTCCCAAAATGGTACCCTTTTGCGCCCGATTGTCACCTCTCTGGCCACATTTAAGTCCCTTGGAAAAAGTATAAAGGGTACCAAGGACACTGTGCCCAGGGAAGACCTCTTTGGTCTGCAAAAACAACAATTGATGGACAGAATGCAGAACAATTTCATACATTCACCCCAGTACAGAGATCTGGGCCTAAATCCATCGTTTTTTTGCACTCCACAACACCCCAGTTCAGACATGGCCATATGCAAATCAGCCTTGACCCTGTGCCTCATGGGAACAGTCCAGACCGAACTGCCAAGCCATGTCTTTCCTGGACCAGAATTAAGCATCCTAGGACCGGTTTCTGGCTATCAGCCGTCTTCAGCCAGGATAGCTTGACTCCAGTGGTGTGGAGAGCATGGGACTCACATCTGAGCATACCCATCCCACTCGGGGTGACACATGCAAAACCAACAATTGATGGACAGAATGCAGAACAATGTCATACATTCACCCCAGTACAGAGATCTGGGCCTAAATCCATCGGTTTTTTGCACTCCACACCACCCCAGTTCAGACATGGCTATATGCAAATCAGCCTTGACCCTGTGCCTCATGGGAACAGTCCAGCTTGAACTGCCAAGCCATGTCTTTACTGGACCGGAATCAAGCATCCTAGGACCGGTTTCTGGCTATCAGCTGTCTTCAGCCAGGATAGCTTGACTCCAGTGGTGTGGAGAGCATGGGGCTCACGTCTGAGCATACCCATCCCACTCGGGGTGACAAATGCAAAAACAACAATTGATGGACAGAATGCAGAACAATGTCATACATTCACCCCAGTACAGAGACCTGGGCCTAAAACCATCGTTTTTTTGCACTCCACAACACCCCAGTTCAGACATGGCCATATGCAAATCAGCCTTGACCCTGTGCCTCATGGGAACAGTCCAGCCCGAACTGCCAAGCCATGTCTTTCCTGGACCAGAATCAAGCATCCGAGGACCGGTTTCTGGCTATCTGCCGTCTTCAGCCAGGATAGCTTGACTCCAGTGGTGTGGAGAGCATGGGACTCACGTCTGAGCATACCCATCCCACTCGGGGTGACAAATGCAAAAACAACAATTGATGGACAGAATGCAGAACAATGTCATACATTCACCCCAGTACAGAGATCTGGGCCTAAATTCATCGTTTTTTTGTACTCCACACCACCTCAGTTCAGACATGGCCATATGCAAATCAGCCTTGACCCTGTGCCTCATGGGAACAGTCCAGCCCGAACTGCCAAGCCATGTCTTTCCTGGACCGGAATCAAGCATCCTAGGACAGGTTTCTGGCTATTAGCCGTCTTCAGCCAGGATAGCTTGACTCCAGTGGTGTGGAGAGCATGGGACTCACGTCTGAGCATACCCATCCCACTCAGGGTGACGAATGCAAAAACAAATATTGATGACAGAATGCAGAACAATGTCATATATTCACCCCAGTACAGAGATCTGGGCCTAAATCCATCGTTTTTTTGCACTCCACACCACCCCAGTTCAGACATGGCCATATGCAAATCAGCCTTGACCCTGTGCCTCATGGGAACAGTCCAGCCCGAACTGCCAAGCCATGTCTTTCCTGGACCGGAATCAAGCATCCTAGGACCGGTTTCTGGCTATCAGCCGTCTTCAGCCAGGATAGCTTGACTCTAGTGGTTTGGAGAGCATGGGACTCACGTCTGAGCTTACCCATCCCACTCGGGATGACAAATGCAAAAACAACAATTGATGGACAGAATGCAGAACAATGTCATACATTCACCCTAGTACAGAGATCTGGGCCTAAATCCATCGTTTCTTTGCACTCCTCACCACCCCAGTTTAGACATGGCCATATGCAAATCAGCCTTGACCCTGTGCCTTACGGGAACAGTCCAGCCGGAACTGCCAAGCCATGTCTTTCCTGGACCAGAATCAGGCATCCTAGGACCGGTTTCTGGCTATCAGCTGCCTTCAGCTAGGATAGCTTGACTCCAGTGGTGTGGAGAGCATGGGACTCACGTCTGAGCATACCCATCCCACTAGGGGTGACCAATGCAAAAACAACAATTGATGGACAGAATGCAGAACAATGTCATACATTCACCCCAGTACAGAGATCTGGGCCTAAATCCATCGTTTTTTTGCACTCCACACCACCCCAGTTCAGACATGGCCATATGCAAATCAGCCTTGACCCTGTGCCTCATGGGAACAGTCCAGCCTGAACTGCCAAGCCATGTCTTTCCTGGACCGGAATCAAGCATCCTAGGACCGGTTTCTCGCTATCAGCCGTCTTCAGCCAGGATAGCTTGACTCCAGTGGTGTGGAGAGCATGGGACTCACGTCTGAGCATACCCATCTCACTCGGGGTGAAAAATGCAAAAACAACAATTGATGGACAGAATGCAGAACAATGTCATACATTCACCCCAGTACAGAGATCTGGGCCTAAGTCCATCGCTTTTTTTGCATTCCACACCACCCCAGTTCAGACATGGCCATATGCAAATCAGCCTTGACCCTGTGCCTCATGGGAACAGTCCAGCCCGAACTGCCAAGCCATGTCTTTCCTGGACCGAAATCAAGCATCCTAGGACCGGTTTCTGTCTATCAGCCGTCTTCAGCCAGGATAACTTGACTCCAGTGGTGTGGAGAGCATGGGACTCACGTCTGAGCATACCCATTGCACTCGGGGTGACAAATGCAAAAACAACAATTGATGGACAGAATGCAGAACAATGTCATACACTCACCCCAGTACAGAGATCTGGGCCTAAATCCATCGTTTTTTTGCACTCCACACCACCCCAGTTCAGACATGGCCAAATGCAAATCAGTCTTGACCCTGTGCCTCATGGGAACAGTCCAGCCCGAACTGCCAAGCCATGTATTTCCTGGCCTGGAATCAAGCATCCTAGTACCGGTTTCTGGCTATCAACTGTCTTCAGCCAGGATAGCTTGACTCCAGTGGTGTGGAGAGCATGGGACGCACGTCTGAGCATACCCATCCCACTACGGGTGACCAATGCAAAAACAACAATTGATGGACAGAATGCAGAACAATGTCATACATTCACCCCAGTACAGAGATCTGGGCCTAAATCCATCGTTTTTTTGCACTCCACATCACCCCAGTTCAGACATGGCCATATGCAAATCAGCCTTGACCCTGTGCCTCATGGGAACAGTCTAGCCTGAACTGCCAAGCCATGTCTTTCCTGGACTGGAATCAAGCATCCTAGGACCGGTTTCTCGCTATCAGCCGTCTTCAGCCAGGATAGCTTGACTCTAGTGGTGTGGAGAGCATGGGACTCACGTCTGAGCATACCCATCCCACTCGGGGTGAAAAATGCAAAAACAACAATTGATGGACAGAATGCAGAACAATGTCATACATTCACCCCAGTACAGAGATCTGGGCCTAAATCCATGGTTTTTTTGCACTCCACACCACCCCAGTTCAGACATGGCCATATGCAAATCAGCCTTGACCCTGTGCCTCATGGGACAGTCCAGCCTGAACTGCCAAGCCATGTATTTCCTGGCCTGGAATCAAGCATCCTAGGACCAGTTTCTGGTTATCAGCCGTCTTCAGCCAGAATAGCTTGACTCCAGTTGTGTGGAGAGCATGGGACTGACGTCTGAGCATACCCGTCCCACTCGGGGTGACAAATGCAAAAACAATTGATGGACAGAATGCAGAACAATGTCATACATTCACCACAGTACAGAGATCTGGGCTTAAATCCATCGTTTTTTTGCACTCCACACCACCCCAGTTCAGACATGGCCATATGCAAATCAGCCTTGACCCTGTGCCTCATGGGAACAGTCCATCCCGAACTGCCAAGCCATGTCTTTCCTGGACCGGAATCAAGCATCCTAGGACCGGTTTCTGGCTATCAGCTGTCTTCAGCCAGGATAACTTGACTCCAGTGGTGTGGAGAGCATGGGACTCACGTCTGAGCATACCATCCCACTCGGGGTGAAAAATGCAAAAACATCAATTAAAGGACAGAATGCAGAACAATGTCATACATTCACCCCAGTACAGAGATCTGGGTCTAAATCCATCGTTTTTTTGCACTCCACACCACCCCAGTTCAGACATGGCCAAATGCAAATCAGTCTTGACCCTGTGCCTCATGGGAACAGTCCACCCCAAACTGCCAAGCCATGTATTTCCTGGCCTGGAATCAAGCATCCTAGTACCGGTTTCTGGCTTTCAGCCATCTTCAGCCAGGATAGCTTGACTCCAGTGGTGTGGAGAGCATGGGACTCACGTCTGAGCATACCCATCCCACTAGGGTTGACCAATGCAAAAACGACAATTGATGGACAGAATGCAGAACAATGTCATACATTCACCCCAGTACAGAGATCTGGGCCTAAATCCATCGTTTTTTTAAACTCCACATCACCCCAGTTCCGACATGGCCATATGCAAATCAGCCTTGACCCTGTGCCTCATGGGAACAGTCCAGCCCGAACTGCCAAGCCATGTCTTTCCTGGACCGGAATCAAGCATCCTAGGGCCGGTTTCTGGCTATCAGCCGTCTTCAGCCAGGATAGCTTGACTCCAGTGGTGGGGAGAGCATGGGACTCACGTCTGAGCATACCCATCCCACTAGGGGTGACAAATGCAAAAACAACAATTGATGGACAGAATGCAGAACAATGTCATACATTCACCCCAGTACAGAGATCTGAGCCTAAATCCATCGTTTTTTGCACTCCACATCACCCCAGTTCAGACATGCTCATATGCAAATCAGCCTTGACCCTGTGCCTCATGGGAATGGTCCAGCCCGAACTGCCAAGCCATGTCTTTCCTGAACTGGAATCAAGCATCCTAGGACCGGTTTCTGTCTATCAGCCGTCTTCAGTCAGGATAACTTGACTCCAGTGGTGTGGAGAGCATGGGACTCACGTCTGAGCATACCCATCCCACTCGGGGTGACAAATGCAAAAACAACAATTGATGGACAGAATGCAGAACAATGTCATACATTCACCCCAGTACAGAGATCAGGGCCTAAATCCATCGTTTTTTTGCACTCCACACCACCCCAGTTCAGACATGGTCAAATGCAAATCAGTCTTGACCCTGTGCCTCATGGGAACAGTCCAGCCCGAACTACCAAGCCATGTATTTCCTGGCCTGGAATCAAGCATCCTAGTACCAGTTTCTGGCTATCAGCCGTCTTCAGCCAGGATAGCTTGACTCCAGTGGTGTGGAGAGCATGGGACGCACGTCTGAGCATACCCATCCCACTACGGGTGACCAATGCAAAAACAACAAATGATGGACAGAATGCAGAACAATGTCATACATTCACCCCAGTACAGAGATCTGGGCCTAAATCCATCGTTTTTTTGCACTCCACATCACCCCAGTTCAGACATGGCCATATGCAAATCAGCCTTGACCCTGTGCCTCATGGGAACAGTCCAGCCTGAACTGCCAAGCCATGTCTTTCCTGGACCGGAATCAAGCATCCTAGGACCGGTTTCTGGCTGTCAGCCGTCTTCAGCCAGGATAGCTTGACTCTAGTGGTTTGGAGAGCATGGGACTCACGTCTGAGCTTACCCATCCCACTCTGGGTGACAAATGCAAAAACAAAATTGATGCACAGAATGCAGAACAATGTCATACATTCACCCCAGTACAGAGATCTGGGCCTAAATCCATCGTTGTTTTGCACTCCACACCACCCCAGTTTAGACATGGCCATTTGCAAATCAGCCTTGACCCTGTGCCTCATTGGAACAGTCCAGCCTGAACTACCAAGCCATGTCTTTCCTGGACCGGAATCAAGCATCCTAGGACCAGTTTCTGGCTATCAGCCGTCAACAGGCGGGATAGCTTGACTCCAGTGGTGTGGAGAGCATGGGACTCAGGTCTGAGCATACCCATCCCACTCGGGTGACCAATGCGAAAACAACAATTGATGGACAGAATGCAGTACAATGTCATACATTCACCCCAGTACAGAGATCTGGGCCTAAATCCATCGTTTTTTTGCACTCCACACCACCCCAGTTCAGACATGGCCATATGCAAATCAGCCTTGACCCTGTGCCTCATGGGAACAGTCCAGCCTGAACTGCCAAGCCATGTCTTTCCTGGACCGGAATCAAGCATCCTAGGACCGGTTTCTCGCTATCAGCCGTCTTCAGCCAGGATAGCTTGACTCTAGTGGTGTGGAGAGCATGGGACTCACGTCTGAGCATACCCATCCCACTCGGGGTGAAAAATGCAAAAACAACAATTGATGGACAGAATGCAGAACAATGTCATACATTCACCCCAGTACAGAGATCTGGGCCTAAATCCATGGTTTTTTTGCACTCCAATCCACCCCAGTTCAGACATGGCCATATGCAAATCAGCCTTGACCCTGTGCCTCATGGGAAAAATCCAGCCTGAACTGCCAAGCCATGTCTTTCCTGGACCGGAATCAAGCATCCTAGGACCGGTTTCTGGTTATCAGCCGTCTTCAGCCAGAATAGCTTGACTCCAGTTGTGTGGAGAGCATGGGACTGACATCTGAGCATACCCGTCCCACTCGGGGTGACAAATGCAAAAACAACAATTGATGGACAGAATGCAGAACAATGTCATACATTCACCCCAGTACAGAGATCTGGTTATCTGTGGTAGGGGAGCTTCAAAGGCCTTCCACCTTTGTAACATGACCCCGAGCCTCTCCTGCTATCATGGGCTTGAATCCATCGTTTTTTTGCACTCCACACCACCCCAGTTCAGACATGGCCTATGCAAATCAGCCTTGACCCTGTGCCTCATGGGAACAGTCCAGCCCGAACTGCCAAGCCATGTCTTTCCTGGACTGGAATCAAGCATCCTAGGACCGGTTTCTGTCTATCAGCCGTCTTCAGTCAGGATAACTTGACTCCAGTGGTGTGGAGAGCATGGGACTCACGCCTGAGCATACCCATCCCACTCGGGGTGACAAATGCATAAACAACAATTGATGGACAGAATGCAGAACAATGTCATACATTCACCCCAGTACAGAGATCTGAGCCTAAATCCATCGTTTTTTTGCACTCCACATCACCCCAGTTCAGACATGCTCATATGCAAATCAGCCTTGACCCTGTGCCTCATGGGAATGGTCCAGCCCGAACTGCCAAGCCATGTCTTTCCTGAACTGGAATCAAGCATCCTAGGACCGGTTTCTGTCTATCAGCCGTCTTCAGTCAGGATAAATTGACTCCAGTGGTGTGGAGAGCATGGGACTCACGTCTGAGCATACCCATCCCACTCGGGGTGACAAATGCAAAAACAACAATTGATGGACAGAATGCAGAACAATGTCATACATTCACCCCAGTACAGAGATCTGGGCCTAAATCCATCGTTTTTTTGCACTCCACACCACCCCAGTTCAGACATGGTCAAATGCAAATCAGTCTTGACCCTGTGCCTCATGGGAACAGTCCAGCCCGAACTACCAAGCCATGTATTTCCTGGCCTGGAATCAAGCATCCTAGTACCTGTTTCTGGCTATCAGCCGTCTTCATCCAGGATAGCTTGACTCCAGTGGTGTGGAGAGCATGGGACGCACGTCTGAGCATACCCATCCCACTACGGGTGACCAATGCAAAAACAACAATTGATGGACAGAACGCAGAACAATGTCATACATTCACCCCAGTACAGAGATCTGGGCCTAAATCCATCGTTTTTTTGCACTCCACATCACCCCAGTTCAGACATGGCCATATGCAAATCAGCCTTGACCCTGTGCCTCATGGGAACAGTCCAGCCTGAACTGCCAAGCCATGTCTTTCCTGGACCGGAATCAAGCATCCTAGGACCGGTTTCTGGCTGTCAGCCGTCTTCAGCCAGGATAGCTTGACTCTAGTGGTTTGGAGAGCATGGGACTCACGTCTGAGCTTACCCATCCCACTCTGGGTGACAAATGCAAAAACAAAATTGATGCACAGAATGCAGAACAATGTCATACATTCACCCCAGTACAGAGATCTGGGCCTAAATCCATCGTTGTTTTGCACTCCACACCACCCCAGTTTAGACATGGCCATTTGCAAATCAGCCTTGACCCTGTGCCTCATTGGAACAGTCCAGCCTGAACTGCCAAGCCATGTCTTTCCTGGACCGGAATCAAGCATCCTAGGACCAGTTTCTGGCTATCAGCCGTCAACAGGCGGGATAGCTTGACTCCAGTGGTGTGGAGAGCATGGGACTCAGGTCTGAGCATACCCATCCCACTCGGGGTGACCAATGCAAAAACAACAATTGATGGACAGAATGCAGTACAATGTCATACATTCACCCCAGTACAGAGATCTGGGCCTAAATCCATCGTTTTTTTGCACGCCACACCACCCCAGTTCAGACATGGCCATATGCAAATCAGCCTTGACTCTGTGCCTCATGGGAACAGTCCAGCCTGAACTGCCAAGCCATGTCTTTCCTGGACCGGAATCAAGCATCCTAGGACCGGTTTCTCGCTATCAGCCGTCTTCAGCCAGGATAGCTTGACTCTAGTGGTGTGGAGAGCATGGGACTCACGTCTGAGCATACCCATCCCACTCGGGGTGAAAAATGCAAAAACAACAATTGATGGACAGAATGCAGAACAATGTCATACATTCACCCCAGTGCAGAGATGTGGGCCTAAATCCATGGTTTTTTTGCACTCCACACCACCCCAGTTCAGACATGGCCATATGCAAATCAGCCTTGACCCTGTGCCTCATGGGAAAAATCCAGCCTGAACTGCCAAGCCATGTCTTTCCTGGACCGGAATCAAGCATCCTAGGACCGGTTTCTGGTAATCAGCCGACTTCAGCCAGAATAGCTTGACTCCAGTTGTGTGGAGAGCATGGGACTGACGTCTGAGCATACCCGTCCCACTCGGGGTGACAAATGCAAAAACAACAATTGATGGACAGAATGCAGAACAATGTCATACATTCACCCCAGTACAGAGATCTGGGCTTAAATCCATCGTTTTTTTGCACTCCACACCACCCCAGTTCAGACATGGCCATATGCAAATCAGCCTTTACCCTGTGCCTCATGGGAACAGTCCAGCCCGAACTGCCAAGCCATGTCTTTCCTGGACCGGAATCAAGCATCCTAGGGCCGGTTTCTGGCTATCAGCCGTCTCCAGCCAGGATAGCTTGACTCCAGTGGTGGGGAGAGCATGGGACTCACGTCTGAGCATACCCATCCCACTAGGGGTGACAAATGCAAAAACAACAATTGATGGGCAGAATGCAGAACAATGTCATACATTCACCCCAGTACAGAGATCTGGGCCTAAATCCATCGTTTTTTGCACTCCACATCACCCCAGTTCAGACATGCTCATATGCAAATCAGCCTTGACCCTGTGCCTCATGGGAATGGTCCAGCCCGAACTGCTAAGCCATGTCTTTCCTGAACTGGAATCAAGCATCCTAGGACCGGTTTCTGTCTATCAGCCGTCTTCAGCCAGGATAACTTGACTCCAGTGGTGTGGAGAGCATGGGACTCACGTCTGAGCATACCCATCCCACTACGGGTGACCAATGCAAAAACAACAATTGATGGACAGAATGCAGAACAATGTCATACATTCACCCCAGTACAGAGATCTGGGCCTAAATCCATCGTTTTTTTGCACTCCACATCACCCCAGTTCAGACATGGCCATATGCAAATCAGCCTTGACCCTGTGCCTCGTGGGAACAGTCCAGCCTGAACTGCCAAGCCATGTCTTTCCTGGACCGGAATCAAGCATCCTAGGACCGGTTTCTGGCTGTCAACCGTCTTCAGCCAGGATAGCTTGACTCTAGGGGTTTGGAGAGCATGGGACTCACGTCTGAGCTTACCCATCCCACTCTGGGTGACAAATGCAAAAACAAAATTGATGCACAGAATGCAGAACAATGTCATACATTCACCCCAGTACAGAGATCTGGGCCTAAATCCATCGTTGTTTTGCACTCCACACCACCCCAGTTTAGACATGGCCATTTGCAAATCAGCCTTGACCCTGTGCCTCATTGGAACAGTCCAGCCTGAACTGCCAAGCCATGTCTTTCCTGGACCGGAATCAAGCATCCTAGGACCAGTTTCTGGCTATCAGCCGTCAACAGGCGGGATAGCTTGACTCCAGTGGTGTGGAGAGCATGGGACTCAGGTCTGAGCATACCCATCCCACTCGGGGTGACCAATGCGAAAACAACAATTGATGGACAGAATGCAGTACAATGTCATACATTCACCCCAGTACAGAGATCTGGGCCTAAATCCATCGTTTTTTTGCACTCCACACCACCCCAGTTCAGACATGGCCATATGCAAATCAGCCTTGACCCTGTGCCTCATGGGAACAGTCCAGCCTGAACTGCCAAGCCATGTCTTTCCTGGACCGGAATCAAGCATCCTATGACCGGTTTCTCGCTATCAGCCGTCTTCAGCCAGGATAGCTTGACTCTAGTGGTGTGGAGAGCATGGGAGTCACGTCTGAGCATAGCCATCCCACTCGGGGCGAAAAATGCAAAAACAACAATTGATGGACAGAATGCAGAACAATGTCATACATTCACCCCAGTACAGAGATCTGGGCCTAAATCCATGTTTTTTTTGCACTCCACACCACCCCAGTTCAGACATGGCCATATGCAAATCAGCCTTGACCCTGTGCCTCATGGGAAAAATCCAGCCTGAACTGCCAAGCCATGTCTTTCCTGGACCGGAATCAAGCATCCTAGGACCGGTTTCTGGTTATCAGCCGTCTTCAGCCAGAATAGCTTGACTCCAGTTGTGTGGAGAGCATGGGACTGACGTCTGAGCATACCCGTCCCACTCGGGGTGACAAATGCAAAAACAACAATTGATGGACAGAATGCAGAACAATGTCATACATTCACCCCAGTACAGAGATCTGGTTATCTGTGGTAGGGGAGCTTCAAAGGCCTTCCACCTTTGTAACATGACCCCGAGCCTCTCCTGCTATCATGGGCTTAAATCCATCGTTTTTTTGCACTCCACACCACCCCAGTTCAGACATGGCCATATGCAAATCAGCCTTGACCCTGTGCCTCATGGGAACAGTCCAGCCGGAACTGCCAAGCCATGTCTTTCCTGGACTGCAATCAAGCATCCTAGGACCGGTTTCTGTCTATCAGCCGTCTTCAGTCAGGATAACTTGACTCCAGTGGTGTGGAGAGCATGGGACTCACGCCTGAGCATACCCATCCCACTCGGGGTGACAAATGCAAAAACAACAATTGATGGACAGAATGCAGAACAATGTCATACATTCACCCCAGTACAGAGATCTGGGCCTAAATCCATCGTTGTTTTGCACTCCACACCACCCCAGTTTAGACATGGTCATTTGCAAATCAGCCTTGACCCTGCGCCTCATTGGAACAGTCCAGCCTGACCTGCCAAGCCATGTCTTTCCTGGACCGGAATCAAGCATCCTAGGACCAGTTTCTGGCTATCAGCCGTCAACAGGCGGGATAACTTGACTCCAGTGGTGTGGAGAGCATGGGACTCAGGTCTGAGCATACCCATCCCACTAGGGGTGACCAATGCGAAAACAACAATTGATGGACAGAATGCAGAACAATGTCATACATTCACCCCAGTACAGAGATCTGGGCCTAAATCCATCGTTTTTTGCACTCCACACCACCCCAGTTCAGACATGGCCATATGCAAATCAGCCTTGACCCTGTGCCTCATGGGAACAGTCCAGCCTGAACTGCCAAGCCATGTCTTTCCTGGACCGGAATCAAGCATCCTAGGACCGGTTTCTCGCTATCAGCCGTCTTCAGCCAGGATAGCTTGACTCTAGTGGTGTGGAGAGCATGGGACTCACGTCTGAGCATACCCATCCCACTCGGGGTGAAAAATGCAAAAACAACAACTGATGGACAGAATGCAGAACAATGTCATACATTCACCCCAGTACAGAGATCTGGTCCTAAATCCATGTTTTTTTTTGCACTCCACACCACCCAAGTTCAGACATGGCCATATGCAAATCAGCCTTGACCCTGTGCCTCATGGGAACAGTCCAGTCTGAACTGCCAAGCCATGTCTTTACTGGACCGGAATCAAGCATCCTAGGACCGGTTTCTGGTTATCAGCCGTCTTCAGCCAGAATAGCTTGACTCCAGTGGTCTGGAGAGCATGGGACTGACGTCTGAGCATACCCGTCCCACTCGGAGTGACAAATGCAAAAACAATTGATGGACAGAATGCAGAACAATGTCATACATTCACCCCAGTACAGAGATCTAGGCTTAAATCCATCGTTTTTTTGCACTCCACACCACCCCAGTTCAGACATGGCCATATGCAAATCAGCCTTTACCCTGTGCCTCATGGGAATAGTCCAGCCCGAACTGCCAAGCCATGTCTTTCCTGGACCGGAATCAAGCATCCTAGGACCGAATTCTGGCTATCAGCCGTCTTCAGCCAGGATAGCTTGACTCCAGTGGTGTGGAGAGCATGGGACTCACGTCTGAGCATACCCATCCCACTAGGGGTGACCAATGCAAAAACAACAATTGATGGACATAATGCAGAACAATGTCATACATTCACCCCAGTACAGAGATCTGGGCCTAAATCCATGTTTTTTTTTGCACTCCACACCACCCCAGTTCAGACATGGCCATCCCCTTTTGTACCGCTTTGTCGCCATAAGTTGGCAGGGTATGTCAGACGTGAGTCCCTTGCTCACTTTGCCACTGGATTCAAGAAAGCCTGTCTGAAGATGGCTGTAATGCCAGAAACCGGTCCTAGGACGCTTGATTCCGGTCCAGGGAAGGTATGTCTTGGCAGTTCGGGCTGGACTGTTCCCATGAGGCACAGGGTCAGACTGATTTGCATATGGCCATGTCTAAACTGGGGTGGCAGAGTGGGCTAAAGAACGGTGATGGATCAAACCCAGATCTGTTGGCTGGGTGTGAGTGTTTGATTGGTTCAGATGCTCCGACCATCACCACCCCCTTTTGTACCGCTTTGTCGCCATAAGTTGACAGGGTATGCTCAGTTGTGAGTCCCTTGCTCACTTTGCCACTGGATTCAAGCAAGGCTGGCGGAAGACGGCTGTAATGCCAGAAACCGGTCCTAGGACGCTTGTTTCCGGTCCAGGGAAGGCATGGCTTGGCAGTTCGGGCTGGACTGTTCCCCTGAGGCACAGGGTCAGACTGATTTGCATATGGCCGTGTCTAAACTTGGGTGGCAGAGGAGGGGGGGAAAGAACGGTGATGGATCAAACCCAGATCTGTTGACTGGGTGTGAGTGTTTGATTGGTTCAGATGCTCCGTCCATCTCCTCCACCTTTTGTACCTCTATGGTCTGCAGCACATATTGTGCCACCCTTAAAGGCCCTATACCTTAACACACACACACTGCCATTGCAGGCTGTGTGTTTTGGTGCAGAGAAAAGTGAAGAGTCGACATGGCACACTTGTGTGCCATGCATGCATCCCACTGCCTATGGTACAGGTCAGCCACCCCTCTAGCTGGGTGCACTATACCACTGGTGAGAGTACAGTTACATGAGCACTGTACCCCTACAGTGTTAAGTCCATTCTTAGACATTTTAAGTGAAGTGAAGCCATATAGATTATATAGTCTGGGAGTTTGTCATTACGAACTCCACAGCACCATAATGGCTTTACTACATTCTGGGAAGTTAGGTATCAAACTTCTCAGCATAATAAACCAACACTGATGGCAGTGTTGGGATTTATTATACCATGCACTCAGAGGGCATCTTAGAGATGCACCCTGAAAAAGAACAGCCTCTGGTGGGTTCCCTAACTGGTAACCACCAGCCTGCCATCACAAGACATGTTTCTGGACCAATGGGATGGGAGCCTTTGCTTCCTCAGCCCAAAAACTAAGCCTTTCCTGGGCGGAGGTGGTCACACCTCCCCCAGGTTATCTGTGGTAGGGGAGCTTCAAAGGCCTTCCACCTTTGTAACATGACCCCGAGCCTCTCCTGCTATCATGAGCTGGCCCTCTTCCTGTCTCTCCCCTTTTCGGTGGGAGGCCAGGCAGGAAAAATTAGAACAACCCAAAAGGTGTGCCCACCTATGCCAACCCCACCCCTCAGGTGGGAGAGGCGAGGTGAAGCTCACCCTTCAGTGCCCACCATCTTGCAGATGGCAGGCACTCTCCAATCAGTGTTAGGGATTGTGCCCCCTCTCCCACATAGGGTGAGCACACCAAGGGTGTAGTCACCCATAGGTCAGAATTTTATTGGTACCTGACGCAGAGACCCATAAAATGCCCCCTAAATGCAGTATTTAGGGGGCAGTCCTGAACCCAGGATGCAGATTCCTGATACCTACGAAGAAGAAGGATGAAAGAAGACGGCCAGCAGAGGAGATTGCAGAGAAGAACTGGCTTGGCCTCAGCCCTACTGGCCCGCCTGCAGTTTCCTGAGATTCTGCGCCAAAGATGGCCTTGTCCTGCAGCCAGCAATCTCCAGAACTCCTGTGAGGACTGACTCCCTACAACAAAGACCGGATCTCCAGCAGCTCTGTTCAAAAGAATCACTAAAGAAATACTCAGAGCCTGCTGAGGACAAAGAAACCTGACGCCTGGAACAACCACTGCACCTGACGCCTACGGCCTGTGTCTTGAGGTTGATGTAGATATCAAACGAATTAACACATCATCCTAACTTGGGGAAGATCTGAAAATGTCTGAGTAAAGATTTCATTTAAATACAAACATCTCAGAGCAGATGGTCCTTCCCTTTGAAGCCTTATATTTCTGATTGACTGATTGTTATGAATTAATCACGTGTGATAGTAATTGTGGCCACAAATGATTAAAATCTCACCAATTTTTCAAATGGGATGTTAACTGATTAACAGAGGGGTTTTTCATAATAGGATCCAAAACTTGAAATGCATAATTCTGAAGGGGAGTATAAATAACCATAACACTATTGTTATTAAATGAATATTTTTAACATTGTATTTATATGAAAGTTATAGTAGTAACAGCTAATTTTTAATTTAGTTTCTTGTGTGTTATTATAACCTCTTCTTTAGGGTGTAAAATTTTAAATAGTACTAATACTCATATTAACTTAAATCCTGAGCATCACATAGTGCCCTCTGCAGCTTTCTTGTTTTTTATACTTCTTAGCAAGTTGTCCATTTTCTACATACTTTAATAATCACCTATAATGAGGACTTTCAGTTATCAGGTTGCTGCAGTCACTTAATACACCCTCTATTTCTAGGTAATTTGTACTTAATAGTTGCCAACACAAGTTTTTCCGGATATAAATTCAAACAGTTTGACTAGGTGTTCATCACACCAAGATCACATCTCCTTCGTGCCACTATCTCATCACAGATCATAGACTGTTTTGACTTAAAAGAAATATAACAATCAGAGCGAAGGAGCTAACTTTTTCTTTCAGGCATATTTTTTCCAGGGTAGAATGTTGTCTTTGCCTGCCAAAAATTGTGAGAGGTCTAATTAATAATCATAAGGTGATTTTTACACTTTCCCTGGGAGCACTAAGAACTGAGTACTGATCATTGCAATTCAAAATGCTGGTAATTATAGGTCTGTGGTTGTCTCCACAATTTTGTTTACACCTAAAACAATGGTGGGCTTGCTTTATGAGAAATAATCAAAAATGGTAGAGTGAAAGCCCCAAATTAGCTTTTCTACAAATAGCTTCCTACCTAGCACCTGAATCCGCCCTCTAAAGTACCTTATCAGATATTGATCCTTTAGGTCCTTAAACCTTGAATTTAAGTATGGCATGTGCTGTCTTATGAGCATTTAATCAAATTTTTTCACCCCTTATACATTTCATGTTGTTTTTCATCAGCAATGAATAGTATGTTTGGGTTGCTCTTCCTCAGAGGAGCAAGAATGCTGTTTCCCCTGTGCTGCTCTGTTGCTGATAATCTGCTGTCCAGTGCTATTGAAGATCTGTGAATACTTCTATCTTTTTATGCTTCTAATGTACATTGACCATTCCCAGAGCTAAAATCCTTTCAGTCATAAACTATTGCCTATATTGAGTGCACCAGAAACAAAATGACTGAAAGTGGTATTATAATGGCCATTTGGGGACGGATTAGAGCCAAAGGCCTAATATGTATAGCATGAGTCCATTTTGTCTGGATTCTGATACTTGTATGGTTGTTGACTTCACTCAAACTTCAAAGTGCTGCTGGTTATGAAATAGAGGTGTTTGTCAGTGACAAATAGCCTGGGGCCATTTTGTAACAAACTCCTCACTTAAACAGTTATTTACTAACTATAACTAACTGATTGCTCATTATGTCACTTTCCTCACTCCCCTCATTTAATCCTTGTTAGTTTATACATTTCTTCACTCATTCTTCCTCATTATCTTCTCTACTCACTCTAAACTTACTCCTCTGTGTCTCTCATGCTCTTAACTCTGACAACATCTCACAGATCTTTTTACTTTCTGATGGACACTTCTACCTGCAAATTCCTCATCTTTTTGAATATCCCCAGTGCCAATCAGGATCCGGAAACTCTTCAATAGCTCTCCTATGCAAATATGATGTGCTGGCTCCACTTCATTGCCATAAGTGGCATCACTGCGAAGTCACTAGAGCCATAAAATTCACCTTTAGGAGTGCTGACATCAGTTTCCTTCTTTGTGCTACACCTGTACATTCTGGAGCACTCCAAACTCTTCTCAGGAGTGTTGATGTCATGGGCGATTTCTTAAAAAATATAAAAAGTTTGGTTACAGTTACCTCACGATGATACCAGCCGAGCAGTATGGCTTTAAACCATACAGAGATTGTAATGGCCAAATCTCCATCAGAAATCCTGCAACATGTGCCTCTGGTGCATGGGATTTGACCACGACCCACAGGCCTGCAAATCATGTCAGTGTATGCATCCAAAGGTGAATAAAGAACAAGAGGCAAAGATGTTTATGGCCTAGCACAAGACAAGCATTGGGGACGACAAAATCGAGACAGTGATTGAAGTTGCTGCAGTAGCCATCTTCATCAAAGTCACCGAAGAAAAATGAAAAATTTATAGAAGAGGCATGAGTCTCTCCGACATACTTCAAGAAGTAAGGATCCACAACCCAGACTTTGCCACATTCAATGTCGGACAAGGAACCAATGGTAGTCCCCATGGAGTCTATGGCGCATGTGGTTTCTTCAGACCTGCAGCTGGCTTCGGAGTCAATTTTTCTGCATCATCGATCCGAAGGCCCATGGCCAGTCAGCTTTGCCCATATTTTCCGATTTGTTGGGTGGAGGACCCTTCAGCATCCCTGAGTGACATGATAAGCATTTTAAGCAGATCTGTGGTCCCTTCTAGAGTGCTCGCTGGTCCCACAGGCCCAATGACTTGCTCTTGTCGAGCACTGGAAGGCTACCAGCGTCATTCCACTCAACGCCCTTTTCACCCTTTTTTCCCTAGCCCGCATTATCATGGTCAGCAACACAGACTCAGTGCCACCACAGCATTCGGGATCAGCGCCGCGGCTACCACCTCCACTGAACAGCCCTTCTTACTCGCCTTCAGCACCAGACCAAAACACCTCTCTGGTGCCACAGATGACGTCTCTAATTCCACTAACGCCACTGACAATACCTGGTGCTGCTACTATTGATTCTTCCACCTCTTCTGACTCCACCAGTTCAGCTGACAACTCGAACAGACTCTCTTCCATTTATTAACCATCAACTTTATCGCTCCAGGAGAGGCCAAAGGTTAATAGAAGAAGGCAGTTTCTTCTTTGGGGCTCAGATCCAAATGCAGATGATTAGGATGGTTAGTATACACTGGACCTGGACTTTACAGGCCTGAAAGATGCAAGTGGTATTGACACTTCACCAGAGAGGGAGCTTCTCTCTCTAACGGGTTTGCCCCTACCAGAGGTTCATTCATACCACTCGGTCATTAGGAGAGTCGTTAATACCTCCAAGTGCCGTCCATAGAAACAAAGATCAGACCCCCTTATTGAGGTTGTACATTTAACCCCTCATACAGTAGAATTGTTACTTCCTTTCAATAAGGCCCTAACAGAACATAGTCTAGCTATTTGAAAAAAACAATAACTTCTACTGAGATTTCAGGAACCGATACCTGACACTATAAGCCATTTCCAGGAGGTCCCACCTTCCTCTCGTCTCACCCATCCCTGGAGAGCCTAGTAGTGCAAACTTGTTATTTTTCCAAGCTAACACCTGGTGCCTTTCCCACAACATAATCTGAGGTTTTAGCAGGGGATTTACTTTTGGGACCATCAGCAATACACCCAACAGCAGCACCAACAACAGGGGATCTTCCCTCTACAAATAGTAGAGAGGACAAAGCAAGGTAACACCTGATGCCTTTCCCACAATATAATCTGAGGTTTCAGCAGGGGATTTACTTTTGGGGCCATCAGCAATACACCCAACAGCAGCACCAACAACAGGGGATCTTCCCTCTACAAATAGTAGAGAGGACAAAGCAAGGGAAGAACAGATGCTCTACCCCTTTCTCCCTCCTCCTCTTCTTCCCCAACCACTACAGGGAAACAGCCATAGTTACCCTTGTCCGAACACACACAGTCATTTTGGGGACAGACATCCCATTTTCACACGTTTGGACCCCTCAGACCTTTCACAAGTTTTGAGGATTCCAGACCTTTGGGTCTTGTAGATTGTGGAAAGGAGTATGGCCTATCCTTCCAGCAGAACCCCCAACCATCTCTTCCAGTTACCAGTACTCCTGCCAGACCATCTGACTGTCCTTCAGCAAGAGGTTCTGACCTTACTAGTAATGGGTACTGTGGAGTGTGTTCCAGAGCAGGAGAGGGGCTAGTGATCCTGTCCCTAGCTCTGGTTCTTCTAGCACTGGAAATGGAAGTCTAGATTGTGCCTGTTGACCTGCAAGATATCTACTTCCACCTTCCTATCCTGCGGATACACAGGAATTTTCTATGCTTCATGGTCCGATCTGAACACTATTAGTTTGCTGTTCTCCCATTTGACCTCACTTCGCTCCTCCAGTCTTCACAAAAGTGGTGGTGGTAGATTCAGACCTTCACAGGTGGCAATTAATTCCAGAATTCCTTTACCGGGATAACTGGCTCCTAAAAGCCAACTCACCAGGGATGTGTCCTACCATTTGCACACAACTGACAAGTTGTCGGTCAATATGAACTTTTCCATCAACAATCCTATGTCTCCCCTAGTTCCCTTACAGTGCATCCGGAGGCATATTTATCAAAGTTTTGCATTGCCCTTTCACCGCGCAAGGCAGTGCAGGGCTACACAAAACTAGAATGAGATTTACCAAGCCTGGCTAGATTAACAAAAGGCTGCGCAAGTCATTGCCTTGCTCTACTCTGCCCTGACAAGGCGTTCCATGGGTGAAGCATGGATGTTTCTATGCATCCATCCATTGATTTTGGTGCATTCCCCAAATAAATCTGGGAATGTGTCAACATTCTACACCTTCCCAGGGGAGGTACAGCGAGGAGAAATATGTCTATATATTCTTATTGTTTCCGCTTTCTAAGTGTTCGGCATTCTGCAACACACTTAGTTGAGGGAAGTGTCTTTCAGCGTTGTGTTTGTGCAGGAAGATGCCCCTTCCTGCACAAAAACAATACTGCACCCCTGTGCAAGGGTGCCTGCTCTGGTGCAAGCAGTGCATGTTGCGCCATCACAAACAGAGGACAGGAATATGCCAAATAATGTTAAATATGGCACATTCCTTCTCTCTCCCTTTTGTGCAGAGCAGCAAGGTATCTTGCAGCAATGCTTTGCTTGAAGACGTGATAAAATGGAAGGGTTGGGATGGTATACCATTGCAAATTGAGCCTTCCCTTCTTCTCAGAAGGTTCACAACATCCAGGCTATGATTGTGATGTTTCAAAATGGAGCGATTGTTCCAGTCCTGATGGTCTTATGCCGCTTCGATCTGCAATCCTCCTTCATCCTTCTGATCACCTATGCATGCTGACACATGAGGGCACTCCAATTATGTCTTGGCAGACAGTGGTTCAAGCACCTTGGAAACACTTTAGTGGCCTTACAGTGGTAGAGGATGGACAGCAATCTATCCCAAGTAAGTCCATTTCACTCTATCCCTCCGGTGGCAACAGTTATCACTGATGCCTCCACTCTAGAGTGGGTAATATATCTGGAAGAATGTGAGCTCAGAAGTCCCTGGTCCCTAGATGAACGGAGATTGCTCATTAACCTCTAGGAATTACAGGTCATAATTTTGGCACTCAAGGTCTTCCTCCATTCCCTCAGTGATCAGTGTTTTCAGATCTTGATGGACAATAAACTATGTAGTATATCATCAAGCAGGGGTGGGTAGGGTCATACCTCTCTACCAAGAAGCTCTGAGACTCTAGTCTTGGGTTCAGGAACATTAGATTTGCCTGGTGGCACATCACATTGCAGGTGTGCTCAATGTGCTAGTGGATAGTTTCAGTAAGAATCATCTTGCCAACCACAAGTAGCATCTGGAATCGGAAGTAATCCAGGACATATTCCAGCCTGGAGGACTCCTGATATTGACCTATGTGCCACTCACGAGAACGCTCAATTCCTGAAATTCTGTGACCTCTAGTTTCCGATGCAGGGAGCATTGGGGGACATGTTTCAGTTGAAGTTGAACTTTTCGCTCCATTATGTGTTTCCTTCCATTCCCTTGATTGCTCAAATTCTGAGGAAATGTTTTCTTGATCAGGCCCAAGTAATCCTCATTGCCCCCAGATTTGCCACAAAGGGTGTAAAATGTAGACCTTATTCGCTTCTCCCTGTGCCCTCCGCTCTGTCTCCCTCACAGAGTAGACCTCTTGTTGCAGTCACATGGCGGGTTCTCCATCCCAACTGCTAAAGGCTCCACCTGTCTTTCTAGAGATTTAACGGGCAACATGAGATCTCTTTCTTTACCTTCTGAAGGTGTGGATATTAATTTATGTGCCCACAGTCATGTCACCAAGATGGTGTTCTGAGGCAGATGGAATTCATTTACCAATTGATATGTAGACAGCTTAGTAGACCCTCTTCAGGTTCAGCTGTCTAACATCTTAGGTTTGTCCTTTCACTAGCTCAGCAGTGGGGCGCAGTGGGTACTGCTAAAGCTCACTTATCAGACTTTTCGGCTTTTCTTTGTTTACCTGACCAGCTGTCCCTTTTCAAACCATCCATAGTTATGAGGTTCCTAAAGGGACAATTAACAAGTTTCCACCAATCCCTTTTAGGATGCCTCAATTGGGCTACAACTTGGTTCTCATGTTTCTTTTATTTTCCCCTTTTGAACTATTACATAGTTGTCCTTTACGTTACTCACATTTAAGGCAGTCTTCCTGATCACTAACACATCAGCTAGACGTGTTAGCAAATTGCAAGCTTTTAGTGTCAAACATATATTCATTTCTTTCAGTCCTAACAGATTGGTGTTAAGAACCAAGGCTGCCTTACTGCCATGCAGACTCCCAACCTTCTTCACTCATCCACAGGCAACCAAGTAAGAACAGACACTGCATCGTCTTGATCATAAGAGAGCAGTTAGCTTCTACGTGGACAGAACATGCGAGTTAAGGCTAGATGATCAGCTGTTTGTGGGCTATATGGGGAAGGTGAAAGGCAAGAAAGTGCATAGGAGGACATTATCAAGATGGATAATCCTATGAATTACGATGTGCAGTGCTCTGGCTAACAAAAGCCATCAGAAAGTATTCAAGCTCATTCCACCAGAGCAAGTTTTGTACTTCTGCAATGGCAACAGGAGTTCCGATAGCACACATCTGCAAAGTGGTGAGTTGGGTGTCCCTCTACACTTTTGCGTAGCATTACCATTTGAACTCAGAAGGGAGAATGGAAAGTCATTTTGCTCGCTGGTTCCTTGAGAAGTTCTTGGTAAAAACAGCCATGCACCCACACCTTGTCTTGTGACTGTTGGGGGAATTTATTCAAAAGGTGAGGAATCTGCAAGAAGAGCAAATACGCCCTGGAAAGCTCTCTATCCACACACACAGAAATATGTATTTAATCAATCAATCAAATCAAGCTTTATTAGGATCATAAAAAATGTCCATAAAAGCATTCTATGAAATACAATAAAATCCATTTATAACCAAGAATATGCAAAAGAAACAACATCTTAACATAATTAAAATAAGCACAATCATTATACATGTATACCTATAGTAATTCTTAGTTCAATTTTTCTAAGTGAACAAGTTCATTCCTTTGTTTTTTTTGCTGACATTATTTAACAAATTACTGCATTGCAGACTGGTATTTTTTCCAAATTCCGTTAATAATTAAATGAAGTTTTATAGGATTACAGGCAATTATCTTTAAAAATTGGACGGAGATACATTTTTCTAATTTCTATATAAAACTTTCAAAAGAGTAAAAATTGAAGGTTGCTTTGTTTGTATCTACCATCACACGGGCAGTTTAGAAGATTAGCACACCACTTGCCCCTTTTAGGAAAAGCAAAAAGATAGTGTAATGTATTCATCCGTAGTCTGGTTAGGTAGAATCTATGCTGTACCTTAGTTATAAAAACGAGGTATGGCTGCAGACCCATGGCGATTGGTCCCTTAAGATAAGATATAGCAATTTTCTTAGAACCTGAAACCTCATCTCTTAAGGCTGTCCTAACATTCAGGAGACTCCTTTTCAAATCAACCTTACTTATGTGTTGTATGTCTTCAGGTTGATTTCCATTCAGGGGCAAGTTGCATTCTTCTAAGAGACCACTAATATAACTCAACCAAGGTATTTTCTTGCATCGGTCTTGGGACAAACAGTCTAAAATAATATCCCTCGTAAAGCGAGTTTCTTCCCTAGTCCAGATACGGTGCCACAAATTTAAGGCGGCTATGCTAATCAAATCGTGTATATATGGTGTTCCGGTTTCTCTATGCAAGATAATGAAAGGTGTTTTGGTTTCTCTATGAAAGATAATGAAAGGGGTGAAGGCCGGTACGGCTAACAAACGTCTTAAAAAGTTGTTTTCAAGAATTTGTAATGGCAAAGTATCCGTCTGGCCCCATAGTGCTCCCCCGTAACAACTCCCGGTGATGCACTTTGCTCCGTATAGCTTGAGAATCTCCCGTACGGATTTTTTACCAATTGTTTGGGAGAATCTAAAAATAGCCTCCACCAATTTCACAAATTTCAACTTGCATAGAGTTATATGTGTATTCCAAGTACCTTTACTGTTAAAAAGAATCCCTAAGTAAGAAAATGTAAACATTCTCTCTATTAATGTCTCGTTAATATAATGTGATTTTGTTTTAATATTCTTTTTACCTTAGGACATAACCAAAGTCTTACTCAGGTTACTTTTTTAATGTTTTCCGTCATAAAACTAGTAAAATTGTCCATCAGGGTCTGTAATCCGTTCGCTGTCCTTGAAATTAGGACAGCATCATCGACGTACAATAATAGGGGTGTTGCCCGCTTACCGATCATTGGGACATCTACCCCCAAATTCTGTCGTAAAATATCAATGCCATTTATATGAAGTGAAAACAGAAGAGGTGCAAGTGTGCAGCCTTGTCTTATTCCATGTGTAATATTAAAGTGCTTTGTGCATTCCCCATGTATTCCATAACGTATATTTGCGGATAGACGAGCATAGATTTGAGATAAGAAACTAATAATATCCTCCGGGGCTCCCATCCCTCTCAACGTCTCCCATAAAATGCACTTGACAAATCTACAAAGCAAAGGTGCAAGGATCCTTCCCTAGCGAAGGTGTATTTTCCTATTATTGTTGTTGTAATACTTTATTCGATATAATCATATCATAAAAGTACAAACATTCAAGTTAATAAAAAATGGCATATATGATAAAAATTTACAATTCATAAGATAAAAAACAATAAAAATACTATATACACTTTAAAAACAACTCTGATAGCGGTACTAAAGTGCAACAACGGTAATATACATGTGGGCTTTCTGTACATGCAGGATCTATACTTTATTAGTATTTAGCAATATGGTGCGAGTAAGCCAGGCACTTGATAGGTACTTTGCAACTCTGCATACAACAAATAAAGATGTTGTATCGGTTAAGAGAATGCGGAGGGCGACCCTAAAATCTCTAACCCCCAACTCCCTTCATACTGGCTTCAACCATCTTGATCTCGCCCTCTTGTATGCTTTGCAACCAAACAGAAAGTGTGGTAGGGATTCGTTCTCACATGGACAGCTTGGGCAGGTGCCATTTGAGACCCGCGTTCCTTTCCATCCCCTAATAAATTTGTTAAGGGGTAGTGTCCCATACCTCATTTAAAAAAGAATTGATCTGTCTTTTAGTATTTGGATGAAATCTAATAATGGTTCAAACCTCCTAGTGGGCTTATGCTCCAAAAATTGTGTGGTTAGAGCTCCCCATTTTGTACTCTTCTGTTCCTCAGTGTGTACCCACTCCCAGTGCATTTTCTTAACAACTTGCTTTGGAGGAGGGGACTGTGAGGTCCAGGATTCAGCCAATCCCAGCTTCATGACCATTTGCCTCAATTTGTTTAGCCACTGGATCTTATTCACACTATTCAAGGATAGTAGTTCGTCCATCACCAGGGCGTAATTTGCTAGTTCTGAGGTCCTTCTCAGGCGCACCCAGAACAGCACAGGGCAAAGGCGTACTATGTCTAAAATCGAGCGTTTGCCCATATCATGAAAAAGGGGCTTCAATGGGGTTGAGATAGTAACGGCAACTAAGTCCCTTATAAACTTATTCTCGGCTCTAACCAGATCGGTGACATTTTCGCAGCCCCACCGTTCCGACCCATAGACTGCGGAGGACAGCACCTTCCCTTCATATACAGCTAGAGCCGGGGCTATAGGCCTGCTGACTGACATACGCTGACTCCTCAGAATGGCTCCCGAGACTCTCTTGAGGTTTAGCAGCATCTTGGCAACATGGGAGTCCCATTTCATTCTATTGTTAATCCTGATTCCCAGGTAGTCAAAATCCTCCTCCACCTCCACCTCAAGAGGCTACCCATTAAGGGTGAAATTAATTTTCTTTGCTTTTTTTGAAGGGGCAGCACCATTAACTTGGTTTTGGATGTATTAATGGTCAGCCCGCGTTCATCGTAAAATAGACTGAATCTGTCCAGTAGTTTCTCCAGCCCTGAGGGGGTTTTGGACAACAGGAGGGTGTCATCTGCAAAGTGGAGGGTTGGTGTTTTCTCCCCCGCCAGGACCGGAGCATCGGCATTGTCCTCCCTCAAATGGTCTACCACCCCATTGATAAAGAGGGAGAACAATGTCGGGCCATCACACAGCCCTGACGTACCCCCCTATTCACCTGTCAGCTGTCCCTCATTCCCCATCTAATTCTAGCATAATTATCTTCGTGAAGTTTAACTATAAACTCCAGGAGGTAACGCGGGAACTCCATTTCCAGCAGCACCCTCCAGAGTTTATCACGAGGCACCAAATCAAAGGCGCTTTTGAGGTCTATGAAGGTCAGATATAAATTCCCCTTCATAATGGTTACTGATTTCCAGTATATTGCCCAAAACCTGAAAACATGGTCCATAGTACCCACATTCTGGCGGAAACCCGCCTGGAAGTGGGACAGTATATTCCCCTCCTCTAGCCACATACCTACTCTATTTATAATGACCCTGCCAACTATTTTCTGAGCAGCGTCGATTAAACTAATCGACCTGTAGTTGGCAGGGTCCTCCCTATCGCCTTTCTTATGGATAGTAACAACTTCAGCACCCCTCCACGAGTCAGGGACAGGGTATCCATGAAGGATTCTATTCATTAGAGGAGCAATAAAATCAGACCACAGCTTAGGGTCATGTATATATAGATCGCCCGGTAACCCATCCGGGCCTGCCGCTTTAGAGGGTGTTATGCTCCTGATAGCATCAGAAACTTCTCGGGCTACAAAGGGTTCTACAGGTGTAAGTTCCTCATTAATAAAGTTATTTTGTACCCTCCATGATTGAACTAAATCATCTTCACCACAATACAGATTTGAAAAATGGGAATGCCATGGTTGCTCAGTTATATGGTTAGGGAGGGGCTCTACTTCTCTCCTGTCAAGTTTGTTTATCAAGTTCCAAAACAGGGTAGAGTTCTTCGAACTGGCAGCGAGCTTAAGTTGTTGCCAATATTCTTCCTCCCAGTCCTTCTTTGCACTTTTGATGCAATCGCTATATTCCCTTCTAGCCGTCCTAACTGCTATAGCGTCCTTTCTCCTAATGGCGTTTGCTATAGCCCTTCTCTTTTCCCTACAACCTGTTGTATACCATAGGGTGCCACTTTTTGGTGGATTCTTCTTCCTTGGTCCACTAGTATCTCTTATAGTGAAGAATGAACCAATTTTCTCTATTAGACTCTTGTAGGAGTCTTTAAAATTCAGACTTTGTTTGGTTGACTGGGCGGAGGTATGGGATAGGAGTTCCCTAGTTTCTGCCTCTACTAGTTCTTTAATACGGATCAAACTATCTTCTTGGCACATCACCCTGTTCCACTTTAATCTGTGTTTGCAATTAGATGGAACTACTTCTTTTGTGATCATAAGTGGGGCATTTAATGCTTCCCTCTCATTACCCCATCTTATTTCCATGCAAAGTGGATTATGATCGCTATCCTGTGACTGTCTGACTTCCATGTCAACTAGTCTGTTCCAGGAACCGGTATCGAGCAGAATGTAATCAATACGGGATGGACAACTAAATCTGTTATAGGTCATCATACCATTTGGGTCTGAGGTTGTCCTACCATTCAGGGCACGTAGGTTATATTCTAGTGTTAGGACATTTATTTGGATCACTCTTGGGGTCCATTTTCTGATTGGCGCTATGGTTAGAGGCGGGATGGACTGTCTAGAATCCTCTTCATTAAGTCCCAGGAGATCTTCTTTGCTTAGGGGTTCATATGTACAGTTAAAATCTCCCCCTACAATAATGCTAGACAATGGGGGGATACCTGCTAGCACCACCTCGAGTAAGGCTATAGTGGGTGAAGTTTGACCTCCTGGGCAACCTCTAGCATAAATATTAAACAGCTCCATCGAGCTTCTAATATGGGAGCCCTTAGTGGAGATTTGTAGTATGTCCTGCTATGGTAAAGTATGCGCAGTAAGTGCCCAATTCAAAACCACACTAAACCATACGTGCAGTCCTCCCGATTGGCGACCTCTCCCTGAACTAATTGCCGGAATAAAGTGGGTGGAATATCCACATTTATATAGGGGAGACATGCTCCATGTTTCCTTGAACATACAGATGTCAAACGTATCTATGAATTGGTTCCATTCTGGATTTGCCATATTTTTTTGAAGCCCCGCTATGTTCCAGGAAAACAATTTAATCATGTTTGTGTTTGTAACCCTCTCTGTGTGAACTACTTCTGAAGCTAGTCTTACAACTGCTGTTAGGGGATATTGAGCGTTGACCACTTCATTAGACCTTTCTTCCCCCGAGGAACAACCTCATCATTAATCTTCATAGCCTCCATATCTATAAGGCTTGTGGTGGAATTGGTCTGACCCTCGGGCTTGCACATATTGTGTGTTTGTCTTACACTATTCAGATAGTTATCCTTTAATGGTCAGTCTATGTTGTTTAGACCCGATGCGTCCTCGAGCCTAGATTTAGACCATAGAGGTGCATGTCTGATTTGTATGTTACAATTCCTAGGGGGGCATGTCCTACTAGGTCCTCTGCAATTGCTATGTTACCAAACTGTATCTCAATACAGTCTGTTGATGAACTAGGCAAGGAAATTATTTTAACATTAATCATATCCTCCCTAATGACTGATCTGCACCCTCTCACGTGGCGAAGCCCGTGAATGGCTTTATTGCGTATGGATTCACTGTTCTCATAAGTGTTAGCAGCTCCAAGCTTGGTGACCCCGGTCATGTAGACAATACCACAAGGGGATCTGTATGGTGTGTTTATCTGTTTGTTACTCCAATTAGTTGTTTCAACCATGTCACTATATTATTTATTATCCCCCTGCAGGACCCTGCATTCTGATATTGACCCCCTCAATTTTGCTACTTCGGCATATGAGCCCGAGGTGTTTTGCCTGGTGGGCATTTTAGCTAGGGGGTTATGAGCTGGGATTTTGGGTCGTAACTCTACTACAGTTTTGGAGACACATAATGGAGCTGTTAGTGTATTGGGTTTAGATAGGGCCGCTCCTGCTGTTTGGTTTGGTGGGGCCGATCGCAAGATAGGGGCTTTTACCAGGTTGTACACTAACACTGGGTGTAGAGTGTTTGTTATGTGTAGTTCCTCCCGTTTTGTAAAGTCCATCATGAATTTCTTAATAATAGCTATATCCCTTTCCAGGCTTTCCATTTTCATCATGATTAAATTATTAAAATTCAAACATCTGGAACATTCACCTGGACAAGTGACCCACTTGTGGGACACCCCCGCGCCGCACGGCCACCAGCTGCTGCGTGTGCCCTTTGCCCTGCCACTTCTGCCTCGCTGCCGCTGACCACGCCCCCTCCGGCGTGGTCCGTGATCGCCTGCCGGCTCTCCTGATACTGCTGCTAGTTGTTGTCTTTGCCCTGTTTTTGCCCCCATTTGTGCCTGTTTTTTTATTAAGATTGTTGTGCCTGTGTTTACGTTTCCTTCCTGTTTGTCCGCCTACCTCGCCGCCCTCCGCTCTCCCTTCCCGCCACCACCGCTTTCCCCGCCCCTTTTTCTCTTCTGTACCCTCCCTGCTCCCGCTTCCCAGCTGCTCCGCCCACCCGCGCACTTGGCCTTAAATGGCGACCGTGCGACGTAGGTGAGTGTGACCCACTTGTGGGACACCCCCGCGCCGCACGGCCACCAGCTGCTGCGTGTGCCCTTTGCCCTGCCACTTCTGCCTCGCTGCCGCTGACCACGCCCCCTCCGGCGTGGTCCGTGATCGCCTGCCGGCTCTCCTGATACTGCTGCTAGTTGTTGTCTTTGCCCTGTTTTTGCCCCCATTTGTGCCTGTTTTTTTATTAAGATTGTTGTGCCTGTGTTTACGTTTCCTTCCTGTTTGTCCGCCTACCTCGCCGCCCTCCGCTCTCCCTTCCCGCCACCGCCGCTTTCCCCGCCCCTTTTTCTCTTCTGTACCCTCCCCGCTCCCGCCTCCCAGCTGCTCCGCCCACCCGCGCACTTCGCCTTAAATGGCGACCGTGCGAACGCGCAGCAGTCACGCGCAGCGGGCGCGCCGATTGTGCGCCGAAGGCGCGCCAAAGGTAAGCCCGTCTGCGCCCGTCCGCGACCGGATCGCGACCAGCGCCAGGACCCCTGGCCCACGAAGACCCCGACCGACCCGCCTGTCGTACTCCGCCGCCACCCTCATCGCACTCAACACCGGCCGACTCCCAGAATGCCACCAAGCCACTCCACGACGCACCCACGGACCTTTCAGCTGCCACGCTGTCGTAATTGGCCCTTTTGGATTAGCGATTAGCTGAACCTACACGTTGTCCCCCTTAACTTGGCTATATACGATAAACGCCATTTTTAATGTCGCAGCGGCCATCTTACACCATGAGCGGCCTCGTGGCCGACGTGCCCTTTAGTCCTTTGTCCGTTCCACTGACCACTCTCATCTGCCCAGCAACAGGCTATTTTTAGTACTGGTCAAGCCACACATGCGCAGTTTTCACTGACCCGTAAACCTTCAGGAATGTGCCGCTAACTGACCAGTGGGTTTGAAACTCTCCAATGAGCTGGCAGTATTCCAAAACATGACCATATATGTCTCTAAAACTGTGTCTTAACTTGTGCCGCCTAAAACTTTTATTGCCCCAAAACTGTATATAAACGGGGTCACACCGGTGTTCGGTGTGATACCTCTTGCATTACCGAAGGGTGCTGTTTGAGTGTACCACCACCCCATGGGGTTTTAATAAACTTGTTCTTTGCATTTTACAGTTTCCGTGCCAACAGTTCTTGTGTAAATGGGTAATCTCTGGAGCGTGTAGGCCTTGGGAACCCCGAAATACTTCAATTGGCGACCACGAAGGGACTCATCGGCGACTCGGATGCCCGAAGGAGAGGTCGTGACGAAGGCTTGGAAATCCGCCATGGGCGCGCGCTGCCACGAGTGACCCGAGTCTTGGCTGCCACGGTGTTTTTTCCTTTCCTTCCGATCTGACCTTCCAGGTGGCGCCGGTCTCCGACTGAGTTTTCGAAGTGTCCGCATCGCTGAGAAAGTGCCGTTTGGCTGATTTGGCTTACAAGACCTTGGCAGTTGGAACCTGGATCTTTGGGAATTTGGTAAGCTTTGTGTTCGGTAAGGTAGTCTTCGGACGCTTACTGAAAAATCTGTGCTTTGTGATCGGTAAGGACGCTTGCCGAATTCTATGAACTTTGATTTGAGTTAGCTAACATTGTGAATTTGTGATCTTTGAACTTATATGTGTAGTGCACTTCACATAGGCAGGCATGTAGAGATGTTTCTCTAACTTTGTTTTTTCCCTTTGAGCGGCACAAACGTGTGGAGAACTGTAAGTGCCATTTGGTCTGGTGTCACGCTTTCGTGATACTTTTTGAACATGCCTGTTTTTAGCACACTCCGAGGAATGTGTTGTCTTGGAGATGGTACCTCAATTAGGTTAGCGGAATCACAGCCGGCTCCCCCAGAGGGGACTCCAAATAGGGAAATGTATATCAAGTTTGGCCTTCCACCTATTATGTACAGTAAATTGTGGCATAAATACACCAAGGCCGATCCCGAATTGCAATGGCCCCTACACGGGTCGTACGATTTGAGTAAAATACAATTTGTAGAGCAATGTATGTTTCAACGTAGGTCTAGACAAAACATGTTTGATTGCGTGCGAATGTGGGAGAAAGCGGCGCGTGAGCGAATGAAGCGTGAGGTTGCCTTGGCGGACAAAGAGCAGCGCAAGGCTGCTCGGGATAAGGCTTTACAGCTTGAGGAAAAGGAGGCTCAGGAGAGGAAAGAAAGGGAGGAACGGGAACGTAATTTGCAAACTACTGGTCAGTTTCCTATTCGTCGACCACTTTATCCTGTCCTTAATAATGAAATTGATGATTTTTCTTTGTTAGATCGGTCACCGCCTCCGTACGTTACGCCGACGGCTCCAGCTGTGGATTCTGACGATGACGGACAGGATAAATCGGGCAAGAAGGGTGTATCCGCTCTCAGGTTTACTGCGGAGAGGTCCGCTCATCTACGTAGTTGGGCTCGCAAAGTGAATAAGCGTACTGTTACTCAGGATCAATTGGTATCAGAAAAAACAGGGTGGACGAATCTTGAATTGATGTATTTTTTGTCTTCCTTGGCTGATGAGGTTGTGAGCGCATATCGTGATCTCTCTGATACGTTAGAGCCTAAAGCGTTGTCAGTATATCGTGAAAATTTGACTAAAGGTGATTTTGATCTTTCAGATGTTGATGACCTGTTTACGCAATTGATCAAGCTGCGGGATGAGACAACTCGATTGCGGGAGGAGCGGAAAAGGAAACTAAAGGAGTCTGAATCGGAGCATGATGGGCAGGCCAGAGGGTGTTCTCTCCGTGGTTCAGATAAGAGTTCTGCGTTGCATGTTATGCCTATGCGTGAAGCTGCGCCTTTGTATGTTCCGCCAAAAGGGGAAGGTACGGATGATGATAAGTTGTCGAAGGATGCGAAAGGGTATTTTGTGTATAATTGGGTATATACGCCATGGAATAGAGCAGATGTCATGGCATTGAAAAATTCTTTACCTGATCTCCGAAAAAATCCAGCGGCATTTTATGAGGGGGTGGAGGGGGCTATATCGTCTTGTGTGATGACTCTTGTAGATATAGATTTGTTTTTTGGGTTGATATTACCCCCTGATATGTGGCGGCAGATTCGTAAAAATAATGATGAGACAATATTGGGAGGGACATGGAAAGAAATAAATGCTGCAGATTTAGACAGGGCACCAGCATGCAAGCCTTGTCAGCTAATCCTAGAACTCCCGGCAGCTATTTTGCGTAAATTAAAAACGCTTGTTCCCGCCAAAAAGATTGATTGGACTATGTTAACGTCGTGCAAGCAGAAACCCGATGAAACGGTTTCCGATTTCTTTACGCGCTTCGAGGAGGCCTTTCATGATTACAGTGGTCAATCTTTAACAGATGATACGGGTCGGCATTTGTTTGTAGATAAGTATGTGGCTAATCTCCTACCAGAGATTGCAAAGCGATTGAAGTCGAGTGAAAGTTCCTGGGCCACGGCGACCCCTGCGTCCTTGTTAACTATGGCTCAGTATTATGAGCGGCAGGAAGTGGAGGCTAAAGAAAGTGTAGAGAAAAAGACGAAGGAATTGAAAACGAAGGTAATGTTGGCGCAGGTTCGGGGAACACAGGGTAGAGGGAATGAGAGAGGTAGACGAGGTGGAGGTAACGCATCGTATGGTCGTACGGACATTGCGGAGGATCAGTGTGCTTATTGTAAGGAGTTTGGGCATTGGGCCGAAGATTGTCCGGTACTTCGTGAACAGCGTAGTCAGCGTGGTCGAGGCAGTGGAAGGTCAAGAGGAGGTTATACGGGAACAAGAGGTGGCGGAGGAGATCGTAGACAGGTTGAGGAGAGGGGCCGTGGCCAGGACGAACGAAATACGTTTGATAGACGGAATCAATATCAGATTTTGGAAGGAGAGAATGTGGAACATCAGGATTATGTGCATGCATAGGATTGCGTAGGATGGGGTAAGGAATCAGTTGAAGTGCCAGTAGATCAGCAAGGTCCATATGTAACAGCGGGTATTTTGGGTTCTACTGATCAGTTTCTAGTCGACACAGGAGCTACTCGTAGCGCTCTGTCGAAAAACTTGGTTCCGAGGGCTCCCCTGTCTGGCGAAATGATTACGTGTGTAGGGTTTGATGGCACACCCTCCCCCAGCCCATTGTCCAAGCCCCTTGCACTATGCATTGACAAATACTTTAGTTTTGGCCAATTTTTGTTATCGCCCCATACCCCAGATAATATCTTGGGCATTGACTTGCTTAAATATTTTCGAGCAACAATACGCTGCGCTCCAGAGGGAGTGCGGGTTATTCTGAATGACAACTACCCTGACCCTGATGATTGCCCTGACCCTGACAGATTTTGTGTCATTTTAGATATTCCCGCTTTGGCCTCTCTCCCGCACACGTTGTGGGCGACATCAGATACGGATGTGGGAGAGATGCGCATTCCACCAATACACATTACTGTTAAGGAGGGGGCCCCTCTACCACGAGTGCCACAGTATAAGATCTCGAAGGAAGGTGAAATTGCACTGACGCATATTGTTCAGGATTTGATTTCTGCAGGGGTGGTGGAGGAGGTCCCTTATAATGTTTGTAACAGCCCTATGCTACCGATTCTTAAGAGAGACTCCGATGGCAAGATCTATCGATTTATTATTGATTTGCGTGAAATAAATAAAATTGTCATTCCCCAATACCCAGTGGTGTCTGATATCACGACTTTGCTTACTTTGGTTCCACCGACAACCACCACTTTTAGCGTTATTGACCTAAAGAATGCGTTCTTTTCTATCCCTGTTCACCCAGATAGCAGATATCTGTTTGGTTTTACGCTCAATAATAAATCGTATAGATTTTGTCGTGTTCCCCAAGGATATACTGAAAGCCCTAGCATCTACAGCCAGGCTTTGAAACGTCAACTAGATTCCTTTAAATTGCAGTCTGGCGTGGCGCTCATCCAGTATGTGGATGACCTTCTGCTTGCCGCCGACTCCTATGCACAATGTGAACAGAGTACGCTTGCGTTGCTTTCCTTTTTGGCACAAAACAATCACAAGGTTTCCAAGAAAAAGCTTCAATACTGTAGACCCCAGGTGACCTACCTCGGTCATCTGTTGTCTAAGGAGGGGCGGGCATTAACATCTGATCAAATTCAGGCAATTTTAGACACACCAGTCCCCCGCACGCAGAGAGATGTGCGCGCCTTCATAGGGTTGACATCTTTTTGTAGACAATGGATCATGGGTTTTTCACATATCATAAAACCTTTGCTAGCATTATTGTCCAAAACTACACCGATGCCTCTTGAGTGGACAGACGAATGTCAGAAAGCCTTTGAGCAGTTGAGACAGGCTCTTTGTTCTGCACCCGTGCTAGGAACACCAGATTACACGAAACTTTTCACATTGTATGTGCACGAGAATGATGGGTGCGCGTTGTCAGTGTTAGTGCAGTTACACGGGGATAAGCAGAGACCATGTGCATACTTCTCTGCCATTCTGGATCCTGTAGCACGAGGGTTGCCTGGGTGTTTTCGAGCGGTAGCGGCAACAGCAGTAGCCATACGACAGAGTGAGGGCATAGTGTTATCACACAAACTGTTGGTGTTAGTTCCTCACGCAGTAGATGCCCTGTTAAACCAAACAAAGACCCAATACCTCACGAGTGCACGACTTACAGGATACGAGCTGACACTTTTAGCGCCACACATAACATTGAAAAGATGCGCTACTTTGAACCCCGCGACTTTATTGCCCTATCCGGCCGAGGAGGGTCAGGAAGAAAAACATCATGACTGTGTTTTCCTGACTGAGGAACAGACAAAGGGTCGTGTTGACTTACAGGATGTGCCACTTCCTGATGTGGATGGGGAACTGTGGGTTGATGGATCGTGTTTGAGGCTACCAGATGGTACGACTTCCGCAGCATATGCGATCACGACTCTTAAGACGGTGGTTGAAACAGCTAGGATACCACAAAAATCGGCTCAGGCAGCAGAGCTGATAGCTTTAACAAGAGCCTGCGAATTGAGTGCTGGCCTATGTGTGAACATATACACAGACAGCCGGTATGCCTTTGGAGTGGCCCATGACTTCGGGCTCCTCTGGAGGGAACGTGGGTTTCTGACGTCACACGGGGAGCACATTATGCACGGAGAGTTAGTGCGTGATCTCCTAAACGCGTTGCTTTGCCCCAAGAATGTAGCGATAGTGAAGTGCAGTGCCCATAAAAAGATCACGGACAAAGTGGGTCAAGGAAATGCCTTTGCAGACAGCATAGCAAGGCAGACGGCTATGTCCCGAACTAGCTCCCCTATGTACGTGGTACAATCACAGGCTGAGAGATGGAGTGATGCTAGAGCAGAGATACGGGATATTCAAAAATCAGCTACAGAATCTGAACTTGCGGCTTGGGCAGTAGATGGGGTACTAGATGACGAAGGTTGTTGGAGAAGCAAAGACATGGAGAAGTGGAAATTGCCTGCGGCTTACTTACAGGCGATGGTTCAGATGACACATGGACTGGCCCATGTCGGAGCTCTTGCAATTACTCGGCTTTTAACACGAGTTTGGGAACATTCTGAGATTGCGAATACTGCAAAGAGAGTAGTGCAGACCTGCCTGGTATGCTTGCAACACAATCCTGGAAAGGGGACCCATACTCCGAAAGGAGGGTTCGTTCCACCTTCAGCACCGTTTGAAGTGCTTCAAATGGATTACATCCAACTCGAGCGCTGCAATAACCTGAAGTACGTCCTAGTGGTGGTGTGTGCCTTTAGCAAATGGGTTGAGGCCTACCCCACGAAAGACAATACGGCTTTGACAACAGCTAAGGTGTTGCTTAAGGACTTCTTTCCTCGCTTTGGAGTTTGCAAATTTCTGTGGAGCGATAATGGGCCCCATTTTGTTGGAAAGATTGTGGAATATGTACTGAAGGGGTTGGGGATTCAGCAAAAGTTCCACGCTGTATTCCACCCTCAGTCAGCAGGTTTGGTCGAGCGGTACAATGCAACGTTGAAACTTAAGTTGGCCAAGATTGTGGCGTCTACATCGTTGAAGTGGCCAGATGCGTTGCCGCTAGCACTGCTCTCTCTTAGATCAGTACCCCACTCACGAACTGGCCTTACGCCCTATGAGGTGGTGTTTGGCCGCCCTATGAATATCTGGGGGGTGCCCAAGCCGCGACTAATACATGATGTGCCTTGTGTTATGATGAATGATTATTTGGCACGATTAACAAATGATTTGCTCTCTATTCATCAACAGGTTCGAGAAGCGCTCCCTGATAACTCCACTGGAGAGGGCCACGATCTTCGTCCTGGGGACCACGTGATGATCCGCTCGTTTGAGAGAGCAAGCAGTTTGGAGCCCAGGTGGAAAGGCCCCGAGCAGGTCCTCTTGGCGACCCGCACCGCAGTACGAGTAACGAACAGGAAGCGGTGGGTGCATTCGACCCATTGTCGCCGTGTTTCTCCGGACCTGGTGACTCCTGCTGTGCTGACTGACTATGAGGAGATCTTGGAGAAAGAAAAGAGTCCAGCTGTGACGTCGGCCGAAGTGGAGGGAGCCTTCCCGGACCAATCTGCTACCGGAAGAGAGCGCTACAATCTACGCCCGCGATAAGAAGATTTTTGTTCTTTTTTTTTATGACTGGTTGGTTACCGCTCCAGGTTTGTGAAACGGAAACCGGGAATTCCAAGGGGGGGGGATCAGTTCTGCCAGAGTAGCGACACCCGTCTTGGCCCGGAGAAAAAAACAACGGCTACCTCGGAGTTCAGCACCGCATTTTTCCTTTTTTTAGGTATACACGCACGTGTATCTGGGACAATTTGTGAACAGTTTGTGAACAATTCGTGCTACTTGAGACTCTGTACAAACTTTCTTGAACTATGGCATCAACGACATCTCGTGACAAGAAAATATTGGGTGCCTTTCTCTTTGTTCTAACCATTGTGGTGATAGCTGTTATAGCCTGGGTAGTCGAACTTGTGGTGCCTGTACGAGAACATTTGTTGCCGACTACCCCGGCACCGTCTGAACATTTCCATTTTACATTGCCATTCCATGAAGAACGCCATCGCCAAACGTACTTAAATAACAGTTTCATTCAGATTCTTCACCACACGCATAATATGACCAATACCTCTAACTGCTGGGTGTGTGGAATGTTGCCTGGGCACCAGAAGAGAGGGGGCACCCCACTTATTCCACTCCCGTTTTCGCACAATGGGTCATGCAATGCCTGGTACACCCTCCTCTTTACTTTGAGATGGCCAACCAAAGGGGGAGTGCTTTTCCGTTTGAATAAAGTGTGTTCCCATGATAAGGATGGGTTTCCCCGGGCTGAGGGTACCCGTTTTGAGTGGGAAGAATACAGGCCTGATAATGTATCTGCTCCACGAATATATAGCAATCAGCGAAATGTGAATGTATCCAGTGCTCATGTCATAAATGTCATTGCCACAAAAGCCGACTTATGTATCCGGAACAAGGGCACGATTGCAGTGGGGAAAAGCGAATGTAATATTACTCTCACGTTTGATAGCCCGAATGGCATTTCATTTGTTGCATCTCGAAACACCTACTTCATCTGTGGAACGAAGGGATACCATCAGCTTCCAGTGGGGTGGTTGGGCACATGTTATGTATCGTTTGTGCTACCCCCTGTGTTCATTGCCCCTCCGATGTACCACAACGACTACACTCTGTACCACGATTTTGTTTTGAACAGAGTTAAACGAACTGTTGCTCTAGAGGACATTGATCAAACGGACACTGCATTACAACAGTATGTGGATTTCAATCTGGGACTATTCTCCTTTGTGGGGGCTGCATTGAACAGCCGGAAAATCAGACGGCTGACTCGCGTTGTCGAGGCTGTTGCGAATGACACTGCTATTGCCCTGGGGAATATTACCGAAGAACTGCAGATTTCCAGAATTGTCACTCTCCAAAACCGGATGGTGCTGGACGTTGTTTTGGCTGATCGTGGGGGGGCATGTAGAATTATCGGAAGCAGTTGTTGTGTTTATGTCCCTGATAATTCTCCATCTGTGTATGATGCGATTTCCAAGCTACATAAAATAGCTGCCGAAATACACCCGGACAATGGAACTTGGACACTTTCTGGATGGTTTTGGTCCCTGATTGTAACTTGGGGATGGAAACTGTTGACAATTCTTTGTATACTTGTGGGAGCAATGTTCTTTATATGCTTGTTTATCCAGTGTGGCCCTGCCTTATGTTCAATGTGTCTATCAGCTTGCTTACCATCGAGGCGAGTTCTTGCCCATGACAAAATGATGCTACACCAAGAGGTGGCACAAATTATGTTAATAGACATCGAGGACGAACATCCAGAGTATGTTCATTATGAGGTAGATTCAGCTAAACGCTAAAAGGGTCGTCTGTCGTAATTGGCCCTTTTGGATTAGCGATTAGCTGAACCTACACGTTGTCCCCCTTAACTTGGCTATATACGATAAACGCCATTTTTAATGTCGCAGCGGCCATCTTACACCATGAGCGGCCTCGTGGCCGACGTGCCCTTTAGTCCTTTGTCCGTTCCACTGACCACTCTCATCTGCCCAGCAACAGGCTATTTTTAGTACTGGTCAAGCCACACATGCGCAGTTTTCACTGACCCGTAAACCTTCAGGAATGTGCCGCTAACTGACCAGTGGGTTTGAAACTCTCCAATGAGCTGGCAGTATTCCAAAACATGACCATATATGTCTCTAAAACTGTGTCTTAACTTGTGCCGCCTAAAACTTTTATTGCCCCAAAACTGTATATAAACGGGGTCACACCGGTGTTCGGTGTGATACCTCTTGCATTACCGAAGGGTGCTGTTTGAGTGTACCACCACCCCATGGGGTTTTAATAAACTTGTTCTTTGCATTTTACAGTTTCCGTGCCAACAGTTCTTGTGTAAATGGGTAATCTCTGGAGCGTGTAGGCCTTGGGAACCCCGAAATACTTCAACGCCTGCAAATTCACCTGCATCCGGACCTGCCTCGCACCAGCACCCGCCAAGCCGAACACCAGCAGCACCCACCTCAAGTGCATCCTGCTCAACGCCCGCTCCGTCCACAGACACGCCATCGAACTCTGGAACCTTCTAGACGCCACAGCCCCTGACGTTGCCTTCCTCACGGAGACCTGGATGAACGCCTCTTCAGCTCCCGACATCGCCATCGCTATCCCAGAGGGCTACAAGATCGTCCGGAGGGACCGCAACGCCAACCAGATGGGAGGAGGCATCGCCATCATCCACAGGAACACCATCCGTCTCACGACCAGCACCGACAACACCCTGACCAGCGCCGAACACCTGCATTTCCAGATCCACACCAACCCGAACACCACCCTCAGAGGCACCCTGATCTACCGACCCCCAGGACCACGCACACAATTCAGCGAGGACATCGCCGACTTCGTCAGCCCGCATGCCCTCCCCTCCGCTGACTACATCCTCCTGGGGGACCTCAACTTCCATCTGGAGAACAACAACGACCGCAACACCAGCACCCTGCTCGACAACCTCGCCAATCTTGGACTCAAGCAACTGGTGTCCACCCCCACCCACCTCGCCGGACACACACTCGACGCAGTCTTCTCTTCCAGCACAGACATCGACTTCAGCCACGCCACAGAGCTTCAATGGACGGACCACAGCTGCGTCCACTTCACCTTCAAGAGAACGAGGACCCACCACCACCAGCAACAGGCCGCCCGCAGAAGCTGGAACAAGATCACAGCAGACCAGCTCGCCACCTCCCTGAGCCAGCACCCTCCTGCCAGCTCAGCGAACCCCAGCCAGGCCGCTGACAACCTCACGAAGTGGATCAGCATCTGCGCGGACGAGCTCGCCCCGCTGAGGACCCCGCCCAGCAGACCCGGCAGCAAGAAAGCCCTGTGGTTCACCGACGAACTCAAGAGCTCCAAGAAGAACTGCCGAGCCCTCGAGAAAGTCTGGAGAAGGGAGCCTACACCGGACAACAGGACCTCCTTCAAGCTTGCCACCCGGAAGCACCACCAGCTGATCCGCGCCGCCAAGAAAACAGCATTCAAGGACAGGTTGGACAACAACGCACACAACTGCAAGGAACTCTTCAACATCGTGAAAGAGCTTTCCAACCCCAGCGCAGGAAACAACGACATCACCCCATCGCAAGACCTCTGCAACTCCCTCGCTTCATACTTCCACAACAAGATCGCGGACATACACAACAGCTTCAAACACCAACCAACGCACACCATGACCGAACAACCACCCCCCACCACCACCCTCCACGCCTGGACCCCGATCAGCACCGAAGACACCATCCGCACGATGAACTCCATCCACTCCGGATCACCGACCGACCCCTGCCCTCACCACGTCTTCAACAAGGCCGACGCTGTCATCGCACCCCACCTGCGAGACATCATCAACACATCCTTCGACACCGCCACCTTCCCTGAGAGCTGGAAGCACGCCGAACTCAGCGCTCTACTCAAGAAACCAACAGCGGACCCCACCGAACTCAAGAACTACCGCCCCATCTCGCTCCTCCCGTTTCCAGCCAAAGTCATCGAGAAGACCGTCAACAAGCAGATGGCCGCCTTCCTCGAGACGAATGGATCCCTCGACCCCTCACAGTCCGGCTTCCGAGCCAATCACAGCACCGAGACCGCCCTCATCGCCGCCACCGATGACATCCGAGCCCTGATGGACAATGGAGAAACAGCGGCCCTCATCCTCCTAGACCTCTCCGCGGCATTCGACACTGTCTGCCACCGCACCCTAGTACAGCGCCTCAGCAACATCGGAATCCAGGACAAGGCGCTGGAATGGATCATCTCCTTCCTCGACGGAAGAACACAGAGAGTCCGCCTACCACCGTACAAGTCAGAGGCCTCCGAAGTCATCTGCGGCGTCCCTCAAGGATCATCTCTGAGCCCCACCCTCTTCAACGTCTACATGAGCCCCCTCGCGGCCATCACACGCAAACACAACCTCAGCATAATCTCCTACGCCGACGACACCCAGCTGATCCTCTCCCTGACCAACGACCCCGCCTCCGCCAGAGCCAACCTGCACGAAGGGATGAAAGAGGTAGCCGAGTGGATGACGACCAGCCGCCTGAAACTGAACTCTGACAAAACGGAGGTCCTCATCCTGGGCTCTTCACCCTCCGCCTGGGACGACTTCTGGTGGCCTCCCGCCCTGGGCACCGCACCCAAACCGACAGACCATGCACGCAACCTGGGCTTCATCCTGGACTCCTCCCTCTCCATGACCAGGCAAGTCAACAACGTCTCCTCGGCGTGCTTCAACATCCTACGCATGCTACGGAAGATCTTCTGGTGGATCCCCACCGAGACCAGGAAGACCGTCACCCAGGCCCTCGTCACCAGCCAACTGGACTACGGCAACGCCCTCTACGCGGGTACCACCGCCAAGCTCCAGAAGAGACTCCAGCGGATTCAGAACGCCTCAGCCAGACTCATCCTCGACATCCCACGAACCAGCCACATCTCCGGACATCTGAGAGACCTTCACTGGCTCCCCGTCAACAAAAGAATCACCTTTCGCCTCCTCACCCACGCACACAAAGCCCTACACGACCAAGGCCCGAGCTACCTCAACAGCCGGATCAACTTCTACGCTCCCAAACGCCACCTCCGATCAGCCAACCACGCCCTCGCCGCCGTCCCCCGCATCCGAAGAGCGACTACAGGAGGAAGGTCCTTCTCCTACCTGGCCGCCAAGACCTGGAACTCCCTCCCGACCGACCTGCGCCTGACCCAAGACCACCTCTCCTTCAGGAAGAAGCTGAAGACCTGGCTGTTCGAGCAGTAGCGGCACCCCCCCCCCCCAGCGCCTTGAGACCCTACGGGTATGTAGCGCGCTCTATAAGTGTAATTGATTGATTGATTGACTATTCACAGCCTCCACAGTCCCCCCAGCCCTTGCGATAAGACCTCACTTAATTCCCTGGATTCCCCTTCCAACACTGAAAAGTGATTAGTACAAGTGATGCCCATTTCAAATGCTATCACCTGCGAGGACCTGTCTATATTATCAGTTGATATAGCTGGAAGTTCGGCATTAGCACTCATGTTTGCCCCTCTTAATGCCTCTGTAACATTTACCTCAATGGGGCAAGCAGGGTTAGAATGCATATCATCTACTGAGCACTTGGATGTTGGTCTTTTAGAAAAAGTAGCTGGGATCACTTTGCTCTTTATCTGCAGTAAACTGTCGACCAGGGGATCAGGGTTATCCACATTTCTTAAGGATGGGGCCGTCAATAGAATGTCCTCAAAATCTTCAACAATAGATTCGATGCTTGACATAACACAATTAGCGGCAGCATGTAGCGACTTTTTTGACTTCTTCCTTTTTTTAGTTGTAATGGCAAGTGCTCCCCCCCTCCGTTACCTTCCTTTTACCCATTGCTAGATACAACTTTCCCTGGTAAATGGGATAATATCCAACAACTCGAAGGTGGCCCAACACTATCTTGTGTATCAGGGAGCAGTCAACTTGACGAACAAGCACAGTACCTTTTTTTTTATATGGGTGTTTCAAGTTCTCACATGTAAGGGGCGGGGCCCTGCCCTGCCTCGGTCTGCCTAGGACAGCCGCAGAGGGCCCGCCCTTGTCCCAGACTTCTCCCGGTGCACTCCTGCGCGCGTCCCGCGGGACAAGGTTCCAAGGGATCCTTTATGCGCCTCGTGGCGCTTCCGTCTGACGTCCGCGGCGTCCTGGCCACTAGTGGGGCTGCTGGAAGGTGTAGTCACAGGAGTGGAAAGGGCCCGGCGGAGCCAAGCCCGGCCGGAGGAGCGAGTGGAGCAAAGCCCGGCCCACAGGTGCTGCCACAGGAATGCGGGGCTCGGCGGAGCCAAGCCCGGCCAAGATGATGAAGCAGAGCAATGCCCGGCCCTCCGGAGCGAGTACAAGCAACCGGTAAAGTTCCCCACGGACTCGGCACCAAGGGAGCCTTTATGCGCCACCTGGCGCTTCCGTGTGACGTCCGCGGCATCCTGGCCACTAGTGGGGCTGCTGGGAGGTGTAGTCATAGGAGTGGAAAGGACCCGGCGGAGCCAAGCCTGGCCGGAGGAGCGAGTGGAGCAAAGCCCGGCTCACAGGTGCTGCCACAGGAATGCGGGGCTCGGCGGAGCCAAGCCCGGCCAAGATGATGAAGCAGAGCAATGCCCGGCCCTCCGGAGCGAGTACAAGCAACCGGTAAAGTTCCCCACGGACTCGGCACTCAAGGGTGCCTTTATGCACCTCCTGGCGCTTCCGTGTGACGTCCGCGGCGTCCTGGCCGCTAGTGGGGCTGCTGGGAGGTGTAGTCACAGGACTGGAAAGGGCCCGGCGGAGCCAAGCCCGGCCGGAGGAGCGAGTGGAGCAAAGCCCGGCCCACAGGTGCTGCCACAGGAATGCGGGGCTTGGCAGAGCCAAACCCAGCCAAGATGATGAAGCAGAGCAATGCCCGGCCCTCAGGAGCAAGTACAAGCAACAGGTAAAGTTCCCCCCGGACTCGGCACCAAGGGAGCCTTTATGCGCCTCTTGGCGCTTCCGTGTGTCGTCCGCGGCGTCCTGGCCGCTAGTGGGGCTGCTGGGAGGTGTAGTCACAGGAGTGGAAGGGGCCCGGCGGAGCCAAGCCCGGCCGGAGGAGTGAGTGGAGCAAAGCCCCTGCCCACAGGTGCTGCCACAGGAATGTGGGGCTCGGCGGAGCCAAGCCCGGCCAAGATGATGAAGCAGAGCAATGCCCGGCCCTCAGGAGCAAGTACAAACAACAGGTAAAGTTCCCCTATTAGTGCTAAGCTCAGAAACTGTTCGACCACCCCAACACCTCGTCTGAAGCCATACTGAGCTACAGATAAGATGTTCTTTTCTTCTACCCATTGCTCTAGCCTGGCCAACAGCATTCTTGCCATTACTTTAGAAGAAGAGCCAAGCAAAGATATTGATACAGAAAAGGGGGTGGTGATGAACAGAGTGTCTGAATTAAGCAGACCACTCTTACCCAGTCCACTGCACCATCCCAGCTCAGAACCTGGCTATATGCAAATCAGTCTGTCCCTGGCCCAGTGCATCATGGGAACAGGGCAGACTAAACTACCAAGCCAATTCTTCACCAGAAAGGAGACAAGCTACCGGGGACCGGTTTCTGGCATTTCAGCTGTCTTCGGCCCGGCTTGCTTGAATCCTGATGGTGCAGTGAGAAAGGGACTCATGTCTGAGTATACCCTGCCACACCTATAGTGTCCAAAAACGATACAGAAAAGGGGGTGGTGATGAACAGAGTGTCTGAATTAAACAGACCACTCTTACCCAGTCCAAAGATCAGGGCTTAATCCATCACCGTTATTTATCTCACTGCACCATCCCAGCTCAGAACCTGGCTATATGCAAATCAGTCTGTCCCTGGCCCAGTGCATCATGGGAACAGGGCAGACTAAACTACCAAGCCAATTCTTCATCAGAAAGGAGACAAGCTACCGGGGGTCCTGATGGTGCAGTGAGAAAGGGATTCATGTCTGAGTATACCCTGCCACACCTATAGTGTTCACCATAAGCGTGGAAGGGTATACTCAGATGTGAGTCCCTAGCTCATTGCACCATCAGGATTCAAGCAAGCCGGGCCGAAGACAGCTGAAATGCCAGAAACCGGTCCCCGGTAGCTTGTTTCCTTCCCAGTATAAGAATTGGCTTGGTAGTTTGGTCTGCCCTGTTCCCATGATGCACTGGGCCAGGGTCAGACTAATTTGCATATAGCCAAGTTCTGGCTCTGAAGTCCAGTAAAGAGGTTCCCACGAAGCGGGAGCTGCGAGCACCTTTATGCACCTCCGGGTGCGAGAGAATGGCGGCAGCGCCTCTTGGCGCGGTAATCAGGCAAAGCAGCGTGGGCTCTAAAGTCCAGTAAATATACTCACATAGAAATCTATATGCTAGTCAATCTTTTCTAAGTCTACACATATACTTTATGCACAGTAGCACTAGGGTTTCCTTACTCTTCATTTTCTTTTGAGAATCCCTTTTTTCCTTGAACATGTTTAAATGCTTGGAAATATTGTGTAGCAAGTGGGAGAAGTAACATTTGAAAAACATATTTCACTGTTGAGTAATCTCTTCATCTATGCCATCTCCGAAATTCCTTCCTATTCCCACTCTGGAAACAAATTTACTCCACCTCTTGTGAGAAGTGAATCTTAAATTGTTCCCCGGGTGGAAATTGGCAGAGAAAGTGTTTGTGGACAGTTACAAACTCACAAGTTTGCTGGCACACATATACTTTGTAAGGCAATAAAGCCCTTAAAATGTCTCTACATACCCACATAAAAATATTTATTCACATAGATATCTGTATGTTTTTTAATCTTTTTCCAAGTGTACACATGTACTTTGTGCGCATTAGCACTTTGTCTTTCTTTGAATTGAGATAAATGTATGCCATATAGACCAGGCCATTACATAGCCATAATTGTGATGGATAGGTGCACATATTTCCAAGATAAAATACAATGTAGTTCTCTTTGAGTTACACATTTGTAATATAGTGCTTAATCTGATAGACGCTTACTGTTAAAGAAATAATGATAATATGGTACTCTTAATTATGGATAAATTAACATGAACTTTTTCAATACAACATGACCTGAGCATCGATAACACCATCAAGACTAAGCATGGGCGCAAAATCTGTTCCGCTCGCGGTTTTTCGGCAAATTCGCGATCCGCGTATTCCCTTGAATTTGCCGAAAATCCGCGAGCGGAACGGATCCGGGGGGCAAAAGTTCAAGCTTCAAGCTTGTAACTATTTTAGAACGGCGCCGGCAAGCTGCCAGCACCATTCTAAAATAGTTACTAAGTTAGCTTCAACAGGAAGCACTAATAGATAAAATGCAGGTGCTCGAGCACGTGCTTTATTTTATCTAATAGTGCTTCCTGATGAAGCTACCTTAGTAACTATTTTAGAATGGCGCTGGCAGCTTGCTGGCGCCATTCTAAAACAAAACAGGAGTGGGGCAGAGGGCAGAAGGTCACAGAGTGGGGCAGAGGGCAGAAGGGCACAGCAACAAGTGGGGCAGAGGGCAGCAGGGCACAACAACAAGTGGGGCAGAGGGCAGAAGGGCACAACAACGAGTGGGGCGGAGGGCAGAATGGCACAAGAACGAGTGGGGCAGAGTGCAGAAGGGCGCATCGCGGTCTCGCACAAAAAAAACCCCAGCGAACACGCAAAGCGCCCCGCGAACACGCCAAGCGCCCCGCAAACACGCAAAAATAAAAAAATCCGCAAATTCGTGAATTTTGCGGATTGCGAATTCGCAAATCCGCGGATCGCGAATTCGCAAAATTTGCCCATCAAGACCATGCGCACAATCCACTCAGGCTCTCCGTCAGACCCATTCCCGCACCACGTCTTCAACAGAGCAAGCAGCTCCATTGAACCCCACCTGCGGAACGCCATCAATCTCTCCCTCGAGACCGCGACCTTCCCAGAGATCTGGAAACACGCCGGGATCAACGACCTAATCAAACAAGCATTTGCAATGCAATAGGTCTCGCATTAGGAAAGTTTGAGCTATTGGTATCGTAAATGACAAATTTTGTATTTATGTGTTGGTTTTGAAAATAGCTAAATTAATAGCTTTGTCATTTACAATGCCAATAGTTTTAGCTTTCGCAAATGTGACACCTATAGCATTTGTAATGCAATATGTGTTGTATTTACGTGACTTAGATGTATTGAAATTACAAATAACAAAGGCATTTTTTAAATAATTAATACTTAAATAAAAGTTATTGTAATGTATAATGGCAATAGCTTAAACTTTTGTAAATAACTTTTGTGAAGAATATGTTTGTGACATTTGTAACATTTGTAATAAAGCTTGAAACATTGAGAGAACATATTTGAACCAGTTGTTGTTGAATGGTTGCACAGATTGATGCTGTGGTGGCGCTGAGTGATGTTGTGGTGGCGACAAGTGATGCTGCAGCGTTCAGTGATGCTGTGGTAGCGCATAGTGATGTTGTGGTGCCCCTGAGTGATGCAGTGGTGCCCTGGAGTGATGCTGTTGTTGTGCGATAGATAGTTAGAGTGAGGGCGATAGATAGCTAGAGGGAGGAGGAAAGATAGATAGAGTGAGGGCGATAGATAGATAGAGGGAGGGCAATAGATAAAGGGAGGGCGGGCAATAGATAGAAGAAGGGAGGGCGATAGAGGGAGGGCGATAGATAGATAGATAGATAGAGGAAGGGTGATAGATAGAGTGAGGGAGGGCGATAGATAGAGTGAGAGCGATAGATAGATAGATAGGCAGATAGATAGAGTGAGGGCGATAGATAGATGTTTTATATAGCTCGAACTGGGCGATGGATAGAGTGAGGGTGATAGATAGAGTGAGGGCGATAGATAGAGTGAGGGTGATAGATAGATGTTTTATATAGCGCAAACTGGGCGATGGATAGAGTGAGGGTGATAGATAGAGTGAGGGTGATAGATAGAGAGAGTGAGGGCGATAGATAGAGAGAGTGAGGGCGATAGATAGATAGATAGATAGATAGATAGATAGATAGATAGATAGATAGATAGATAGATAGATAGATAGATAGATAGATAGATAGATAGATAGATAGAGTGAGGGCGATAGATAGAGTGAGGGCGATAGATAGAGTGAAGGCGATAGATAGATAGAGTGAGGGCAACAGATAGATAGTGAGGGCAATAGATAGAGTGAGGGTGATAGATAGAGTGAGGGTGATAGATAGAGTGAGGGTGATTGATAGATAGATAGATAGAGTGAGGGCGATAGAGTGAGGGAGATAGATAGATAGATAGATAGATAGATAGATAGATAGATAGATAGATAGATAGATAGAGTGAGGGCGATAGATAGAGTGAGGGCGATAGATAGAGTGAAGGCGATAGATAGATAGAGTGAGGGCAACAGATAGATAGTGAGGGCAATAGATAGAGTGAGGGTGATAGATAGAGTGAGGGTGATAGATAGAGTGAGGGTGATTGATAGATAGATAGATAGAGTGAGGGCGATAGAGTGAGGGAGATAGATAGATCGATAGATAGATAGATAGATAGATAGATAGATAGATAGATAGATAGAGTGAGGTCGATAGATAGATAGAAGTATAGAGAGAGAGGTAGAGAGAGGGGTGTAGAGAGAGAGGGGCGTGTAGAGAGAGAGGTGTACAAATAGAGAGGGATGTAGAGAGAGGGGTGTAGAGAGAGAGTGGGGTGTAGAGAGAGAGGGGTGTAGAGAGAGTGGGGTGTAGAGAGAGGGGTGTAGAAAGAGTGGGGTGCAGAGAGAGTGGGGTGCAGAGAGAGTGGGGTGCAGAGAGAGGGCTGTAGAGAGAGGGGTGTAGAGAGGGGGTGTAGAGAGAGGGGTGCAGAGAGAGGGGTGTAGAGAGAGGGGTGTAGAAAGAGAGGGGTGTAGAAAGAGAGGGGTGTAGAGAGAGAGGGGTGTAGAGAGAGAGGGGTGTAGAGAGAGAGGGTTCTAGAGAGAGAGGGGTGTAGAGAGAGAGGGGTGTAGAGAGAGAGGGGTGTAGAGAGAAAGGGGTGTAGAGAGAGGGGGCAGAGTGAGGGGGTAGAGAGAGAGGGGGTGTAGAGAGAAAGGGGTGTAGAGAGAGAGGGGTAGAGAGAGAGGGGTAGAGAGAGAGGGGTGTAGAGAGAGAGAGGGGTGTTGAGAGAGAGAGGGGTGTAAAGAGAGAGGGTGTAAAGAGCTGTGCCACTGGGGGTCAATTTGACACTAAGAAGGGTGCTAACGGTGGGTCAGGGGGAGGGGGGCATTCAAAGGTTATGGAGCAGACACAAGGGCACAAATCTCATTCAGTGGGTCCTGTGGGTCAATGTGACACTAAGAAGGTTGCTAACGGTGGGCCCTGGGGGTCAATGACACACTAAGAAGGTTGCTAACAGTGGGTCATGGGGGGGCGGGGTATTCAAAGGATAGAAGCAGACATCCTTATAAAAGCGATAAAAATAGCACGTATCACTGGTGTCAATTTATATTTAAATCAAGATAAGGAAAACTGACAAGTGTGTAATATGTCCCGTGTTCAGTTTGCACACCTAATCATTAACAATAATAATACGTGTAGTGCTTACTCTCATAACACTACTAGTAGTAGCGGTCACTGTTGCCCAAAATAATGGTACTTCTTTTATAGGCTAGAGAGAGATGAAAGGCAGAGCAAGAGTAGGGAGGATACATATGAACCCAAGACGTGCAGGTTGCACACTGATTTCAGTAGTGAGCTCTTAACTCACTGAGCTATATTCTGAGCCATTGGGCTTCCCTGCTCCATCATTTTAAGCAAGTTGTCCTGGATGCTTTCCAGATTTGCACCGCCTGTAACTACTGCATGAATAGGGATGCTGCTCGTCCCTTTCAAGCTGCTTGCACTTGTTTTAAACACTTTACGTTCGTATGAGCTGATTTGCAGGGTCCGTACCATTCGTCCGCCCTATAAATGAAAAAAGCAGGTATGACATTAAGGGCTAGATGTAGGTAATTCCCATTTACAGACTCTTAAATACCGAATTTTACTGATTCGGTATTTAAGAGTCTGTAAATGGGAAGGGGGCAGATGTAGGTAATTTTAAAATCTGAATTACCCAATCTGTAGAATTCGGTATTTACCGATTGTGTAAATACTGGATCGTTATTTCCCATTGATTCCTATGGGCTTTGAAGCCCATAGGAGTCAATGGGAAATACCGATTCTGTATTTACAGAATCGGTAAATACCGAATCCTGCAAGGGTGCAGGGGGTGTCACTTTGACACCCTCTAGTACCCCAAGTACAGGCTTGTGTGACATGTGGCACACATACATGCCCTAAGGGCATATCTGTGTGTCATATTGCACAGGTGTGCATGCACAGATGTGCATACACACCTGAATTCGGTATTTTACCACCCAATGGGATTGGGTGGTAAAATACCGACTCTTAAGGGCCTGTGGCACTGTAAACTGTGCCACCGACATTTGTAATTACAGAATCGGTATATTTACCGATTCGGTAATTTACCGAATCGGTAATTTTACAGAAACGGTAAATATAGCGATTCTGTAATTTTCAGCCCCCTACATCTGAAAACCCTAATACCGGTCGGAAACGGACGAAATCTGCCGTTTCCGACCGGTATTAGGGCTCCTACATCTGGCCCTAGGTGTCCTAGCGCATATACAGACAAACATACAGAAATAATGAGTGCGTGCAATAATAGCACATTAAAGGTAAACGGTTGGCTTTGCCGACAAAGAGAAGCACTGTCACGCTGTTCCCCTCCCAACTTCCAGTGACTGGCGAGTTAAGAGATGAAGGGGAGGTGGAGGGCATTGACTAATGGCAGCAACGGGTGAGGAAACAGTGGAAATGACAAGGGGACGAGGGGAGGAATGCCAGACGGGTATGAGGGGACATGGAGAGATATGCCAGATGGGTGCAAGGGAAGCGGCCAACAGCGAAGAGAAAGAGACGTGCAGCAATAAGCGCTCTGACATCTTCGGGTGAAGTCTGCGCTATATAAAAACACATAAAATAAATAAATAAAAGGAAGGTAGTGATTCCTAATGGTGAGTGTAGGAGGGAGCCTTGTGACAGATGTTGAGAGCCTTAAAAAGCTGAATTGATATGGGTAAGCAAAGATTTGAGTGAAAATTTATTTAAGAGTACGTGCGGGAGGGAATGAGAGTGCCCTGTGTGCGTGCTGAGGCGGGGTGGGCGGGGGAGCTGCAGTCTTTGAAGTCTGATGCCTAGGCACAGACAAATGGTGGTGCGCGATGTGCACGAGGGGGGCGGGGAGCGGCAGCCTTTGATGTCTGATGCCGAGGCACAGACAAATGGTGGTGTGTTATGTGGCTGGCGTGCACGCGCCTGTCTCACATGAACTGTATGGGATCCGCAGCCATTTTGGTAGACTTTTCTTTTACACTTACTATAATTCTCGCCAGCAATGCGCAAGCGCATTGGCAGGCGAGACCTAAAAACCTAAGGCAGACCCAAGAGACCTCAAGAACTTCCGGCCCATTTCTCTGCTCCCCTTCCCAGCCAAGGTCATCGAGAAAGCCGTCAACAGGCAGCTAACCCGATACCTCGAAGAAAACAGAATCCGCACGGTTCCCAGTAAGTGTTCTGCAGCAACCACAGCACAGAGACTGCCCTCATCGCCGCCACCGACGATATTAAGACCCTGCTGGACAATGGCGAGACCGCAGCACTCATCCTCCTAGACCTTTCTGCCGCTTTGACACCATCTGCCATCGCACACTACGCGCACGCTTCGACGCCGCAGGGGTCCGAGACAAGGCTCTGGATTGGATCACCTCCTTCCTCTCCGGCAGAACCCAGAGCGTCCCCCTCCCCCCATTCTGTTCCAAAGCCTCCGAGATCATCTGCGGTGTACCCCAGGGATCCTCCCTCAGCCCGACGCTGTTCAACATTTACATGGTCCCGCTCGCACACGTAGCCCGACAGCACAACCTCAACATAATCTCCTACGCCGATGACACTCAGCTGATCCTCTCCCTCACCAAGGACCCCATCACCGCCAAAGCCAACCCCCACGAAGGAATGAAGGCCGTCGCCGACTGGATGAAGACCAGCCATCTGAAGCTGAACTCGGACAAGACGGAGGTCCTCCTCCTCAGCTCCAACTCTTCAGCCTGGGACGACTCCTGGAGGTTGACGGCACTGGGGGCAGCCCCGACACCCACCGACCACGCACGCAAGCTGGGAATCATCCTCGACTCAACGCTCTCTATGACCAAGCAAGTCAACGCTGTCTCCTCCTCCTGCTTCAACATTCTCTGCATGCTCCGCAAGATCTACGGATGGATCCCGACAGATGCAAGAAAGACAGTCACCCAGGCCCTCGTCAGCAGCAGACTCGACTAAAGAAACGCACTCTACACGTGAGCCCCGACCAAGCTCAACAAACGACTACGATGTATTCAAAATGCTTCGGCAAGAATGATCCTTGATGTACCACGCCACGGTCACATCACCCCCCACCTGAGAAACCTGCACTGGCTCCCCGTCAACAAGAGGATATCCTTCAAGCTCCTCATCCACACACACAAGGCACTCCACAAGACCGGCCCAGCCTACCTCAACAGACAGCTCTCCTTCTACTTCCTTAACCACCAGCTCCGCTCTACCGACCTCTCACTCGCCACCGTCCCGCACATCCAAAGAACAACCACCGGTGAGAGATCCTTCTCCCACCTCGCCGCCAAGACATGGAATACCCTCCCACCGAACTTACGACAGACGCAAGACCTGCTGACCTTCAGGAGGGTACTCAAGACCTGGCTGTTTGATCAGTAGCGCCCCCCCAGTGCCTTCAGACCCTCACAGGTATGTAGTGCGCTTTACAAATGATTGATTGATTGATTGATTGATTGATGTGACTCTGTGATAGAAGAAGCACACATGTCCAAAATACACCAAAATGTGGTCCTCATTGTGTTGGATAAAAACACACAATTGTGACACACATCTTTATACAATCCTCATTGTGATGGGAAAAACACCAATCTCTGTAATAGGCAGCATAATATTTCTTGTGACAGATAAAGGCATACAAACCTGTTGTACACAATTTAATATGGTTCTTAGTTACACCACTGCCTATAGGACCGTAGGTCACATTTAAATAGGAGCTATTGTAAAGCACCAAAGAGCTTATCTTGTGACACACAGTATGAAATGGTTTTCAGTGTCCAGAACAAACGTTCATATGCTTGAAACATATAAAGTTGTGGCAGTGTGTATTACATGTTTAAAATGGCAACACAAAACTGTAACATGCGTCATGATGTGCTCCTTTTTGCAATGGATAAAAGCTCACATGCTATACACGTGGTCACATGAATTGCATAACACAATGCAGTCTTCATTGTGATGGATGAAAATATGTGTGAGATATTGTTTTCAGAGTGAGGTGTTATAGCGCAGAATTAAAACACGCACTGTGATGTAATTCATATTCATTGACAACAGAGGGGACCAGTCTCTCACAGGAATGCACATGCAATGAGGAACAGGTTTATTTCTATTAGGTATCTTAAGACATCAGGTGCTCGATGCACATGATGAACTCAAATGAATTTGTAACTGTGTCACAAGGTCGAGGATGACTTATTGGAGGAGATTCCATACTCCCCGGTGACTATGGTGAATGAGGCACTCTTCCTCTGTGTGCAGGATTTTTCTCCGGTCTGTCCCTTTAAGGAACAGGACTCTGACACCCAAGAAGAAGGTGGTCAGCAAGTCCGGATGACGTCTCTGCCCCCTGACCAATGGGGAGAGAGAGCCCCGCTGATGAAAGCGGAAATGGATGTTGGAACGGATGCTGAGGAAGAAGTGAGACCTAAAGAACGCGGAGAGAGCCAGGTGAACCAGAGCGCGTGATGGAGAAATGGGACCTCATCGCCTGCAACAAGTGGGGAGGTAACCCCTGCAGAGGAGGAGTCGCCAGGAGGCCAACCGTTTCACGCTTCGCTCTGCCACGCTCTAGGAGAAATGTGGCTGAACAAGGTACAGTCCGGCTGCGGGCTGCTCACGGGCACTGGGCTGGAAGGCACCAAAGTAAGTAGAGGACACACCTCTGCTAAACCGGTGGGTTAACCGGACTACACTTGGTGGTGGTGGCTTCTTTGAGTGTGGTGATACTCCCTGCACTGGCCCTCTACACTTCTACATATTGTCGATGTTCCGACGTTCACCAGTGGTTTTCTGACCGAGGAACATACGAGTCCATGACTGACCTGGTGGCCTCATAAGAGGAAGAACGGAAGCAGTATTCATACCTAACCTCTACTAGCTGTGTAAACAGACGAACTCGGACGTGAAAAATAAAAACATATTCAAACCATACCTAATAAAAGGGATAAAAGAATAAAGTTGCACGTTGATTCCTTCCGGGGCTTAACCCCTTCCTTGACGACCCGGTGACAAAAATATAATGTAATATAATCCTATTTGTGATTGAAAGAAGTTTATTCTTGGCAACAGTAGTTTAGATAATAGCACATCTCTGCAACAGGCCTAGTGGTGTCGTCCTTGCAGTGCTAGGAAAAAGCTCAGATATGTAACACACAACAACATACAATCCTCGTTGCGATGGATAAAAACAAACAATTGTGATGCACACCAAGACTTGATTCAAAGTATAATAGTAGCTCACTTATATAACTCCCCAAAACAGCTGTAACATTCCAAGCTATGGTCATTGTGCAGGGTATGAGCAATCCACTGGAAAGATTGTGATTGTGACCCTGCTGTGATTCATGTAAACAAACACCTTTATACCCCTTCATCATTGGCTCAATTCCCAAAACCAAGTGCTTTGTTTAGTATCATCATTTTGGATTACAGAGCAAGCTGCTTTTTAATTCACAAAGGTTGTCTTGTTGACTATTAGCTTATAGCTACAGAGGATATATTTCAAGGAGTAGGCTTCATTTTCATTTGAGAATTCCATTTTCCCTTGAACAAGTTTACATGCTTACATTTCTGAAAATATTACAAAGCAAGTAGAAGTAATAACATTTGAAAAACATTTTCCCCTGTCAAGTAATCCCTTCAGCTATGCCATCTACAATTTTTAGTCTGATTCCTTTCACTTTCCATCCTGGAAACAGATTTAATCCGGCACTTGTAGAAGTGAATCTCAGATTGTTCCCTGGGTGGGAATGGGCTGAAGAATTGTTTGGGGACAGTTACAAAGTAACACATTTGGAGGCACACAACTAGTTTGCAGAGCAACAAAGCCCTGTGAAGATCACTTTCCACACACACAAAAATGTTTGCTCACATTCAATAGTCATCTTTTTTCAAGTGTACATATATGCTTGTTCACATTAGCCTCTGTGCTTTTTTGTGATGGATCGTTCAATGGATGATGCATGTCCTATGGACCAGGCTGTATAGAGCCGTCATTGTGATGGATAAGTGCATGCATTTCCAAAGTACAATACAATATAGTTTTTTTTGTTACCCAAGGTCATACACTTTACTAATACACAGCATAATGTTATACATGCTTTCTGTTAAAGGAATAGGTGATAACACTAATTCACATTAATGTGGTACTTTTAATGATGGCTAAATTAACATGAACTGTTTCAATACAATATGATGTCACTCTGTGATGGAAGAAGCACACTTGTCTAAAATGCACCAAAATGTGTCCTCATTGTGTTGGATAAAAACACACAGTTGTGACACACATCTTGATACGGTCCTCATTGTGATGGATAAAAACACTAACCTCTGTAATAGGCAGCATATTATTTCCTGTGGCAGATAAAGGCACACAACATTAGCCCTTGGGATTTTTTGTGATGTAGATAAATTCATGTCCTACGGACCAGGCCTGCATAGAGCAGTCAGTGTGATGGAAAAGTGCATTCATTTCCAAGATGAAATACAATATAGTTTTTTGAGTTACCTAAGATCATACACACTACAACTAAACAGCATATTGTTAAACCATCTTACTGTTAAAGGAGCTTTCTGTTAAAGGAATATGCGAAAACACAAAATCACATTAATGTTGTATTTTTAATGATAGCTACATTATCATGAACTTGCTCAATGCAACATGATATTCCTCTGTGATACAAGAAGCACACATGCCTAAAATGCCCCAAAATATGGTCCTCATTGCGTTGGATAAAAACATACAATTGTGACACACATCTTGATATGGTCCTAATTGTGATGGATAAAAACACCAACCTCTCCAATAGGCAGCATATTTCCTCTGGCAGACAAATGCACACAAACCTGTCTCACACAATGTAATATGATCCTCAGTTTAACCTATAAAGTGCACATAGGAGCATAATCCCCATATATATAGGAGCAATTACAAAGCATAAAGGAGCACAATGTTGTGACACACAATATGAAGTTGTTTTTAGTGTCCTGAACAGATGTTCATATGATTGATACACTTATAAAGTTGTGGCAGGGTCTATAATATGTTAAAAATCTCAACACAATTCTGTAACATGCGCCATGATGTGCCCTTTTTTGCATTACATAAAAGCTTACACGCTATACACATGGTCACATGAATTGCCTACCACAATGTAGTCGTCATTCTGATGGATAACAACACTGTTGTGTTTTTGTTTTAGAGTGCAGTGTAATAGCACACCGAGTTAAAAACATGCAGTGTGATGCTGTAATGAGTTTGATGGACTACAGTTCTTAAACAATTCATATTTATTGACACTAGGGAGGACCAGTCTCTCACTGGAATGCAGTCTTAATGAGGAACAGGTCTGTTTCTATGAAGTATCTTAAGGCAGCCTTATGATGCTAGGCAAGCACATCACATATTCTCTGCAATGAATTACAAATGAAAAGGTAAATCAACATGCAGTTTTAGTGCACTGCATGCTATTGCCCCACTGGTGATGGTTAAGCATGCACATCTTTGTAAAACTCTGTATGAGATTGTCTTTTGTTATACATAGATATTGTCTCATATTACTAACAGACAGCATGATGTGCTCCTTAATGTGATGTATCAAGGCAAACAATCGTGTAACACTTCAAGGCATCTAGTGATCATTGCACTTAATAAACCCAAATTAATTTATAACATACAATGTAGTATAATTCTATTTGTGATGGAAATAATGTCATTCTTGGTAACAATAGCTTAGATAATAGCACAACTTTTCAACAGACCTAGTGGGGTGGTCCTCACAGTGATATACAAAAGCTCAGATATAAAACACACATCATATAGTCCTCGTTGTGATGGATACAAACAAACAATTGTGATGCACACCAAGACTCAATTCAAAGTATAATAGTAGCTCACTTATATAAAACCCCAAAACACCTATAACACTCCAAGCTATGGTCATTGTGCAGGGTATGAGCAAACCACTGGAAAGACTGTGATTGTGACCCTGCTGTGATTCATATAGACAAACACCTTTTATACTCCTTTATCATTTACTGGAGAAGCGTGGCTCAATGGTTAGAGCGGCAGACCCTGATGCAGAGGTCTGGCCCGGCACCAGGGTTCAATTCCCGCCTCGGCGGTTCTTGGACTCAATTTCCTCGGACCTGATAATTCTTGCCTCGGTGCCTAGTCTAATCATGGGTCCCACTCTGTGACTCTGGGCAATAGCTTGCTTAATCTCCACAACAGCCCCAGCAGCGCTTGGATGCCTGGCTTCACCTTGGGGGTGCCCAGGAGTAGACATTTCACAGGAATGCCGGGATGGGTTCCACAGCGGTATGAATACAGCGCTATGAGGCCTCTGGGTAGGAGTGTGCTATATAAATACTATACATTTACATTTACTCAATTCACTACACCAAGGGCCCGATGTAGGTAGGGCTTTACCGATCGGTATCGGCCGAAAATACCGATTTTTGGCCCTTACCGATCGGTAAACAGCCATCGAGATGTAGGGGACCAAAAACAGAACGAATCGGATAGAAAACCGATTCGGAATGTGTACCGAATGTGAAAGAATCCGATACGTACATACCGAAAATCGGATATGTAACGAATCGGAAAAACACCGATTCGGTACAAAGACCGAATCGGTCCATGTACCGAATCGTTAGTGACACCGAATCGGAAAATCACCGATTCGGTCCCACTACCGATTCGTTAGCGACACCGAATCGGAAAATCACCGAATCGGTCCCACTACCGATTCGTTAGCGACACCGAATCGGAAAATCACCGAATCGGTCCCACTACCGATTCGTTAGCGACACCGAATCGGAAAATCACCGAATCGGTCCCACTACCGATTCGTTAGCGACACCGATTCGGAAAATCACCGATTCGGTCCCACTACCGAATCGGAAAAAATACCGATTCGGACATGATCCGATTCGGAAAACATGCCGATTCGTATAAATCTCCGATCGGGAAATTCCCCGATTCCGACAGTTGGGGAGATGTAGGGAGGCACAGAAACACCGAAATCGGCTCAAAATCGGTAGAATTCACTCGGTATTTACCATGGATTGCAATCAGGTGGTAACCAACTCCAACCCATATAAACAGTCCCAAAATGCATTGCAACTTGCAGGATGGCAGCTTTCTATGTCATTGCGAGGCGGCTACGGCTACAGCAGGAAGGACTGAGGGAATGGCTAAGAAATGAACAGGTCTACAGACAGAGGATAACCCTGTTCATGCTCACTGAGGCTGAGATCCTACAGAGATACAGGCTGGACTCTGACACCATACTTGAGCTCATCAGGGACCTTAAGCCATACTTGGACCACCACACCCCAAGGGCACACGCCATCCCTGCGCACGTCCAGGTGCTATGCAGCCTACACCTGGTAGCGTCTGGCAGCTATCAAAGTGGAGCAGCAGCAGCAGGAGGGGTGAGCCAGAGCAGCCTGTCAAGGTTCTTCCACATATTCCTTGACGCCATGATAGACAGGATGGACCAATACATCTCATTCCCTGCAACCCACGCAGAACTGCTACAAACCAAAGCGGACTTCTACCAGATGGCACACTTTCCCCAAGTCATCGGTTGCATAGATGGCACGCATATTCCGATTTGCCCACCAGCGGACACCGAATACATATACCGCAATCGGAAATCGACACACACCATCAACGTGCAGGTGATCTGCAATGCCAAGTGCACCATCACAGACCTGGTAGCAAAATTTCCAGGGAGTACCCATGACTCCTATATATTCCAACAGAGCGGCATATATGCACGGCTGATGGCTGGCGATTTTGGAGAAGGATACCTCCTAGGTGAGCCACATCATCAGACCCCCATAACACATAGTAGGTAGGTGTAATACATGTATGCATGTGTCTAATGTGACCCCTTTCTCTTCCAGGCGACAGTGCATATGCCCTCCGCTCATTCATACTCACCCCCTACCTCAACCCCTCCACACCCAGCCAAAGGAGGTATAACCGTGCCCACATACGCACCAGGAATGTTGTTGAACGGACCTTTGGCATCTGGAAAAGTAGATTCAGATGCCTGCACAAGAGTGGAGGTGCAAGGCAGTATACCCCCATCACCTGCTGCAAGATCATAGCTGTGTGTGCAATGTTACACAACCTTGCGGTCAAGAAGGGCACTGAGGTGGAGTTGTCTGACTACGAGGACTATGACGACGACGAAGCTGTGCCACTGACACAGCCAGCTGGGGCGTGTACGCCATGTGATGGCAGATACAGACGTGAGGAGATCACTGAGAACTATTTCTGACTGAGTACAGATGCAAAGACAGCTAAATGTTGGTTGGAAAATAAACTTTTTAATAGTGATGCACCACAGTTACATCACTGAAGTGCATAAAAAAATGGAGTCTGTCAAAACAAATAAAGTCCAGGCTTCTGGTATGATCACCCCCCCTTGCCAGCCTATTTTTTGGCCCGCTTTCCAGACCCACTGGGGTGTCCCTCGGCCCCCTCCGAATGGCCAGCAGCATCAGCGGAGCGCCTGGTGCTCCTCCTTGGCTCTGATGCAGCGCTGGCCGGGCTGCTGCGGCTGCTGCTGTCACCAGCATCACCCAGGTCCAGGGCAGGATTGGAGGCGGCGTTCGATATTAACATGGCCTCCATGGCCGTGGTGATCTTGGCCATCCCCCTGGTCAGCTCTGCAGTATGCTGACTCTGCACCGACTCCTGATTTGCGCTACGCTGGCACAGCTGTGCAGTCGCCGCTGCAAGGCGGGCCATGGCCCGGTTGAGCACCCGGGCATCCCTCCTGCGCGCAACCTCATGCTCCTCCTGCCTGGCAGAGGAGTGGGTGATGGCAGTGGTCAGCCTGCCCAACCCTGCTGCCACCTCCTTGTTGCTGTCCACAACAGCCTGGAACCCCTTCACCAACTCCCCCATCTGCAGGTTGTGCTGCAGGAGCTGGCGTTGGCAGGCCATGGTGGATCTGGCCTGTTGGCGCTGGATTTTCACCATCTGGCCCTCCAGGCCCAGGAACACACTGCCCTCCCGTGCTGGTGCAGCAGTGGTGGTGGTGGTGGTGGTGGTGGTGGCACGGCGTCTGGCACTGCTGCCTCCGGCCTGCTGAGTGGGCTGGGGTGCCACTGGTGGTGGTGTGGTGCTGGCCGGTCCCGGAGCCCCTGCTCCCAGGACAGGTAGGACGGGTGGCAAGGCCACGGTTGTGGCAGGAGATGTTGTCGGCGGAATGGTCTGCCGTGTTGGGGAGTTGGATGGGGAAAATTCCAAGGGGGGTGAGCTGGGCAGTACTGGGGAGTGCACTGCCTGGAAATCAATCACCAGGACTCCCTCCATTCCAAGCCCTGGGGTGTCTCCTTCCTCATCCTCTTCCTCCTCCTCCTGGCCAGGCTGGCTGGTGCTCGGCCCTGCCACTGCAGTATGTGAAGTCGTAGCTCCCTCTGCTGCCACAGTGGTGCCGCCTGATGGTGCCCCTAGGTACAAAGAAGCATTTGTAAACTGAGTGCCGATGTATTACAGTCAGTACAATTATGGCATTCCACATGTCCTTGCATCTCCTTACACCGTGTCACACTGTTTCCTGTCTTGTGATTCTGCACTGACATATTTGGCTAACTCCTGCTGACTACATGTACCATGATGCTTGTCTCTTGTATGTTGGTGACAGTACAGTGCTGGTGTTTGCCTATGCATTGTGTATAATGGGGAGGTGTCTGGTAGGGTGTGTCATGATGCGCATGCTTCTTACCTGTAGCTGTGGCCATCGCTGTGCTGTCCAGGGTCCCGATCCCTACAATGCTCTCCCTCTCGATGGTGCTGGAGACAATTTCCTCCAGCTCGGTGAGGGGTGGCGCCGGGTTCTTGCCTCCTCCGGTGAGTCCTGCCTGCCTTTGGAGGTCGGCCAGCTTCCTCTTGGTGAGGCTGCGGAGGTCATAGAACCTTTTCTTAAGTTCCTCAATGGACCTGGGGGTGACTCCAGCAGCATTTACCTTCTGGGCGATCTCTGCCCACAATCGCCTCTTGGTGCTGTCTGGCACGTTGAGGGACAGCTTGCCAAAGAGCTGGCGGTGCACCCTCACCACCTCCTCAACCAGCACCTGTAGTTCTGTGGTGGTGAATTTGGGCTTCCTCTTTTGGGAGGACTTCTGGCTTCCTGCCTGATCTGCCATAATCTCTTGCTCCTGCTCAGTCTGCAACCTCCTTCTCCCACTGCTGCTAACTGTGTGTTGGGCTCAGGCAGGCTTTCCAGAAACTTCTAGAAACTTCTTAATTGGCTGCACCTGCCAGGGTTGCCACTCCCTGTTTGGGTGGGGGAGGGGGAGCCACCTCATTGGCTGAATCGCCTATTGCCGAGTCTGGTTTTACCGATTCGGTAAAATCCGAATCGGTAAAATCCGATTCGGTAAAATCCGATTCGGTAAAATCCGATTCGGTATTATCCGAATCGGTAAAAGCCGAATCGGGTCATGCAATGCATTCCTATGGGCTTTTTCGCCATGGGTCTATGATTGCCGAATCGGTTTTTACCGATTCGGCATTTACCGAATCGGTATTCGCCGAATCGGAAATATCCGATTCGGTGGTAGCCGATTCGGTATTTTCCGATTCGTTGTTGGCCGATTCGGTACTTTCCGATTCGGACCGAGCTGAATCGGAACGTACCGAATCTCATTACCGATGCCGACCGAATCGGTCTTCAGTCGGTATTTATTTCCTACATCTCGTTTTCCGATTTCAGAATACCGATTCGGCCCGCCTCGGTATTTTGAAATCGGAAAATCCCGTTTACCTACATCGGGCCCCAAGTGCTACATTTATTATAATTTTGGATTACATGAGCAAGCTGCTTTTTAATTCACAAAGGTTGCCTCGGGACAGTTAGCATACAGCTACAGAGGATGTATTTCAAGGGGTAGTCTTCATTTTCTTTTGAGAATTCCATTTTCCCTTGAACAAGTTTGCATGCTTAGATTTTGGGAAATATTCTGAAGCAAGTAGAAGTAATAACATTTTAAAAACATTTTCCCCTATGGAATAATCTCTTCATCTATGCTATTTCCAATTTTTAGTCTGATTGCTTCTACTTCCAACCCTGCAAACAGATTTAATCTGGCACGTGTTAGGAGTGAATATTAGATTGTTCCCTGGGTTGGAATGGGCTGAAGAAATGTTTGTGGACAGTTACAAAGTAGCACATTTGCAGGCACACAAATACTTTGCAGAACAACAAGGCCCTCTGAAATTCACTAACCCCACACACAGAAGTATTTACTCACATTCACTAGTCATCTTTTTGCAAGTGTAAATGTATACCGGTGCACATTAGCACCTGTGCTTTTTTATGATGGTCGATTGGCTGGATGGTGCATGTCCTAGGGACCAGGCCTGTATAGAGCCCTCATTGTGATGGATGAGTGCACACATTTCAAAGATACAATACAATATAGATTCTTTTAGTTACTTAAGATCATACACATTACTAATACACAGCATAATGTCATAGGAGTTTTCTGTTAAAGGAATATGTGATAACACTAATTCACATTAATGTCGTACTTTTAATGATGGCTAAATTAACATGAACTTTTTCAATTCAACATGATGCGACTGTGTGATAGAAGAAGCCCACTTGTCTAAACTGCACAAAAATGTGTCCTCATTGTGTTGGATAAAAACACACAGTTGTTATACACATCTTGATACAGTCCTCATTGTGATGGATAAAAACGCTTTACTAATACCCAACATAATGTTAAAGAAGCTTACTGTTAATGGAGCTTACTGTTAAAGGAATGTGCAATAAAACTAAATCACAATAATGTAGTACTTCTAATTAAGCTACATTAACATGAACTTGTTCAATATCACATGGTGTGTCTCTGTGATAGCAGAAGCACACATGTCTAAAATGAACCAAAGTGTGGTCCTCATTGTGTTGGATAAAAACACACAATTATGACACACATCTTGATACAGTCTTCATTGTGATAGATAAAAACGCCAACCTCTGTAATAGGCACCACAATATTACTTGTGGCAGATAAAGGTACACAAACCTGTCTCACACAATTTAACATGGTCCTCAGTGTGACCTATAAGTGCACATAGGAGCATAAGCCACCTTTATATAGGAGCAATTGTAAAGCATAAAAGAGTACCTTCTTGTGATACACAAAATATGAAATGGTTTTCAGTGTCCAGAAGAAAGGTTCATATGCTTGATACACATGTAAAGTTGTGGCAGTGTCTACTACATGTTAGAAACACAAAAGAAAACTGTAACATGTGCTTTGCTATGCTCCTTTTTGCAATGTATAAAACCTCACAATTTACACACATGGTCATCTGAATTGCATACCACAATGTAGTCCTCATTTTGATGGATAAAAACACGCAAGAGTTTTTTTTCATCAGAGTGTGGTGTAATATAACAGAGAGTTAAATCATGCACTGTGATGTCGTTATGAGTTTGATGGACTAAAAGTCTTAAACAAATCATATTTAGTGACACCAGATAGGACGGACCAATCTCACATGAATACAGTTGTAATGAGGAATTGGTCCATGTCTATTAAGAATGCTACGGTAGCCTTGGTATTGTATGCCAGCACATCACAAAGTCTCTGCGATTAATTACAAATGAAGAAATAAACCAACATGCAGCTGTAGTGCACTGCATGATATTGCCCTCCTGGTGATATTTAAAACATGCACATCCATGTAAAACTATGTGAAATTACCTTCTATGATAAATAGACAATCTCTCATGTAGTAACAGATAGCATGATGTGCTCCTTAATGTGATGTATCAAAACAAGCGATCTTGAAACATGTCATGGCATCTAGTGCTCATTGCCCTTGATAAACCCAAATTAATTTGTTACATACATTGAGATATATTCCTATTTGTTATGGAAAGAAGTTAATTCTTGGTAACAGTACTTTAGGTACTAGCACACTTTTGCAACAGACCTAGTGGGGTGGTCATCACAGTGATAGGAAAAAGCTCAGTTGTGTAACACACAACATCATGTGGTCCTCATTATGATGGATAAAATCAAACTGCTGTGATGCACACCATGACTTGATCCAAAGTATGATAATAGTAGCTCACATATATAACATACCAACACACCTGTAAAAATCAAAGCTATGGTCATTTTACAGGGCAGGAGAAAACCACTGGCAAGATTGTGATTGTGACCCTGCTGGTTCTTTTTTTTTTAAGGTTTTCAAAGAAAGTTTTATTCGGCTGACGCGTTTCAACCAAACTGGTCTTTCTCAAAGCCAATACATACTTGGTGATTATACCATATCACCTATAAACACCAAGCTCACATATGAGTAAACATAGTGAAAAGACTTTGTTGGACCTTGTACGATGCCTAGAACCTTTGGAAGAAAGCCTGGCATTAATAGGTCTAGGCAGCGTAAATAAATTAACACAAGTGCATGATTTACCTTAGCCTTTCACATGATCACAAAATATATAGGGTCATCAAAAATATGTATAAATATTTATCTTAATAACAGATAAACATTTAAGTTCTACTAAGTTTCTAAACTTGCATAATTAATGAAAAGCACATACTCGACACGGGTACATTGAGAAACGCCACCCGAAAATAACAAATCCAATGCCTTTCATCCTGGCACACCATGCGCAGCCGCCACGCCGCCCCGCAACCATGACCCTGCTGTGATTCATGATGCTTTTTCAATAAAGGATTTAATAGTGCACAATGTTGCAATATGAAATGTGATATAATCATTTTAATGGACTAAACTATCAAAAACAACTCCTGTTTATCAGCACCTAAGAGTAACAATCTCTGTCAGGAGTGCACTCAGAATTGGATACAGTTCTGCCTCTATCAAGCATCTTAAGGCAGCCTTATGAAATTTTTGTGCAGTGTAATGCCGGCGGTGGGGATTGCGAGTCTTTCAATGAAGGGCTCAGCTCCTTCAATTATGTATAAGTTCCCGATCGAGTTCCTCCTCTGCTGCATCATCTCTCCCTGGTATGCCAACAATGCGGAAGTCATTGAAATACTTGTGTTCCCCGCCACTGGCATTACACTGCACAAAAATGTCAATGCATCACGGTTTCTGCCAGAAATCATTTGCTTCACATATTATTATTATTATTATTAATGATATTTCTAAAGCGTGAACAAAGGCCCATGGGCGTCTCGGCGCTAAGATATCTGTAATATTTAACCTGAGAGGGGGGAGCTGAGTCTAGTGATTAAAGACCCAGGTCTTAAGTTGCTTACGAAAGGACCAGAGGGAAGGACTGGCTTTAATCAAATGGGGCAGCGTGTTCCACAATTTTGGAGCTGACACCAGGAATCTTCTGTCACCCCAGAAACAGTTTTGGTCTGAGGAACCACAAGATCAATTAGACTTGAAGAACGTAGTGTTCTGGACGGACAATAGGGAATCAGATTTTGGACAAGATATGCTGGTCCCATATTATGCAAGGCCTTGTACACAATACAGAGAGTTTTGAATTTTATTCTGTTTCTGATGGGTAACCAGTGTAACTCTCTGATTGTGTCCGAGGCGGATTGATATTTGGGAATTTTTCCCAGTAGCCTGGCAGCTGAGTTTTGTATAATTAGCATTTTGTTTAAAACTCCTTCTTGTGCATTGAGGAATAAAGCGTTGCAGTAATCCAAGGTGGACAATACAAGGGAAGTAACCAGGGTTTTACCAGCTGTATCAGGAAGAAAGGGGAGGATTTTTTTGATGAGTCTTAGTTTGTGGAAGGCTGAGGAGGTGATCTGGTTAGCGTGTGGATGGAAAGTGAGGCGGTTATCAAAAATGACTCCCAGGTTCCTCACCTTACTCACCAATTGGATGGCCATTCCGGAGTCAGCGGTCCGAAGATGACTACTTCTGTCTTGTCGGAATTTAATTTTAGGCAATTGGAAGCCATCCAGCTCCCAATTGCTACCATGCCTGATTTAAGATCTTCCGCTATTTTATGGCCGTTGTTCTTAATGGCAAGGACCAACTGTGTGTCATCTGCATAGGTAGTAAGGCTCATCCCATGTGCACGAATAACATTGGCTAAGTCCATCACATAGATGTTGAAAAGTGTCGGACTTAGGGATGAGCCTTGAGGTACTCCACATGGCAGGGACAAGGTGGAAGAGTGAAAGGGTCCCATTGTGACCACCTGGGTTCTATTGGCCAGAAAAGAGGCCAGAAGTTTACTGGCATTTTCCTGGACACCCATGTTTTCGACACGGTCGATCAACGTAGCATGATCGACCGTGTCGAAGGCTGCCGATAAATCAAGCAGTATCAAGACTGCTGTACCCCCAGCATCGCGGATGGATCTAATATCATCCACCGCTTTGATCAGAGCCGTCTCCGTCTCAAGGAATTGGCGGAAGCCAAACTGGGATTCATCAAGTAAATTATGTTGCTCTAAGAACGCGGAGAGTTGTTGATTCAGAGCTTTTTCAGCTTTTTTAGCCAGTACTGGTAGGCTGGCAATAGGTCGATAGCTCTTAGGTTCTTCCATGTCGAGATGTGACTTCTTTAAGAGTGGTTTAATGAGGTTTCTTTTTAGAATATCAGGGTAAGTGCCTGTACTAAACACTGCGTTGCAGATAGAGGTGATGGCAGAAAGAACCGTTTCAATAACAGGTAGCAGTACTTTAAATGGACAGGGGTCAAGAGCAGAACCTGATCTAATGGTGGATATAATATCAGCAATCTGGGAACTAAAAATTTCTGCGAACTGAGAGAGGATGGGTCCAGTATGGGCGGCGGTCGACAAGTTGGGAGGGAGTTTGGTGTTATTAGCAAAGGCAGAATAGATGTCGTTGACTTTACTAAAGAAGAAGCTGGCTATGGCGTCACAGAGGGGTTGTGAGGGAGGTGGAGTCAGGTTTGTGGAGAATCCTGCTAGCTGCTTAGTAGTTTCGTACAGAGCTTTATTGGAGTTTTTGGCCATTTCGATTCTAACGCTAAAGAATTTTTTCTTGGCCTCATTAATCATAGTTTTATATTTGGCTACCGTTTCTTTATACTTAATTTTGGCTTCAACAGAGTAGTCTTTCCTCCAGTGCCTCTCCTTATTCCTACACTGTTGTTTTTGTTCTCTTAAGGCCTCCGAATACCAGGGGGCAGATGGGGTAGATCTATTGCGAGACCGTTGTTTAACTGGGGCCAGGGAGGATGCCGCCGAGCCCACCCACTCATAGAATTGGGAGGTGGCGGTGTTAGGGTCGGTTGATAGAGGGGGAGTGGATTTGGTTAAGAGAGTTTTCAGGCTGGAACTATCAATGCCATTCCACGCCTGGAAGGACTGTTGAGAGTTGGATGGTAGTGTGGAGGCTCCAATGTCTTGAATGGTTAGTGACGCCATGATGGCATGGTGGTCTGACCAAGTAACTGGAAGGATTTGAGAGACTTGTAAATCCTGTGAGTTGGTAAAATTGCCATCCAATATATGGCCCCGTCATGTGTGGATGATTTGACCAACAATAGGAGACCAAAGGTGGTCATATCTCCTAGAAGCGCAGCAGTATCTTTGTCCTCTGTTTTGTCAAAATGAAAGTTAAAATCACTGAGGACAGTGAGGGAACTATCAAGGGCTGAAGATTCCAGAATGGACCTGAGGTTGGAAATGAATCCGGTCCTTGATCCTGGTGGACGATACAAAAGGATGCCATTAAAGTTATGGGAGGGAGTCAGTTTGATAGAAAATTGCAGAGCTTCACAGGATGGTAGTGAGATCATGTTGGTTCTGGCGATAAAAGTGTCGCGTAAAATGACGGCAATCCCACCACCTTTCTTGCGTTGTCTGTCCAGTCTATGGATGGAAAAGCCTTTTGGAGCTGCAATCACTATATCTGGATCGGACGAACTATCCATCCAAGTTTCTGTCATAAATAGTAAGTCTAAACTATTGTCCTCCATCAGGTCGGCTACGTCCTGTCGGTGTTTCCCGAGCGAGCGGACATTAATAAGGGCAAGTGAAAAAGATTTGGGTGATTTATACTTGGTGGTGGGGGGAGGATTTAGATAAAGGGGTATCTGTGATTTACAACAGGGACAGAGTACATAGGATGTACATCGTACATGAGGAGAGTAACCATGTGGGGCCCCCATGAGAACCATTCACAAAGCTACAGCTTGAAAGCCATTAACAAGTCCCCCCTGTCATCATCTAATTATTTTGAAGCATGAATATCATATTGAAGCACCAGCAACCGCCACAGTCATTTCTGGACACAACAAGAGAAAAAGGACCACACCCCTTGAGTTCATAAGGCATCATCACCCGTGAGAATTCCCTCACCTCAAATGTGAATGACCAAGTCCTGGTCCTGAGGAGAACCCTGAAATCAAATAGGGTTCTGAAATGTGTCGACCCCACCCAGCCAGCAATAATCACCACCAATCAACCGACCCATACTGAGTACAAACAGGACATTTAGGCCTGGTGTAACTGTTTAACTGCTTCGCTGGTTATGGCAGGTGTATGTAGTGAAACACATAACTGAATTGTACCGCCATTGTTCTTTATGTTAAAATAAGGACTGGTCTATTGTTTTGTCATGTTTGGTCATTTCCTAAGTATTTGTTATATGTCCAAAGTACTGTCACCATTGTGTTGTTGATATATGTTGGTACTAATTGTTCTTCTTTAAGACATGAAAGAAATATCCATCTTGTTTGTTCCACAAATAAATGAACAAATAACAAGTGTAAGGAAAACAATATAACTACTTGAGAATCTAAGGTGGTTATTTATGAATGTATTTATTCAAAAACGTACGTCCAGACCTTTTTCTTGTTTCCAACTTTCTAAAAAGTGGCATTTTTAAAATTGAGGATTGAAATATGAATTTACCATTCAAGATGGTTTTAAATTACTCTGATACCATTCATGACTTTCCTACCTGCTCCCAATAAAAAATTAACACTTATTAAATGTAATAAGGTACCCAATGGTATGCTATGAAAGAGGCAGGCCTTGCAATAGCGACTACCAGGACAGGTCAGATTAAAAACTACATGTCCAACTTTTTTAAGTAAACTGCACCTTGCCCTATGTGCTTTTGAGGGCCTACCCTATAGGTGACTTATATGTACTCAACAGAATGGTTTACGCTTGGTAAAAGGTTTAGTTTGACAGGTGGAAATGGCAGTTTAAAATTGCACCCACAAGCTGCACTGGCAGACCAGGGACAGGTTAAAAAAAAGTCTACTTAAGTGGGTGGCTCAAAAAGTGCTGTAGGGACACTAATAGCATTTAATTTACAGGCCGTGGGTGTACATGCAATATTACTTTACTAGGTACTTGCAAATAAATTAAATGTGACAATGGGGTCTGTAGCCCAATTTTATCATGTTTTAGGGAATGTGAACAAGCAGTTTAGCACTGGTTAGCAGTCCTAAGGCCAACAAAAGCAAATTCAGAAATATAGTGGGGGTGAAGGCAATCAGCTTTGGGGACGACCACCCTAAGGCTGACTGGTCTAACAAGCATTGACTTGTAACACACTCCATAATATTTTTCTCCTGGTGATGTTTAAAGCATGCACAACCCTGCAATACACAGTATGAAAATGTCCTCTGTGATGAATAGGCACCCGCTCATATTACTAACAAACACCATGGTGTGGCCCTCAATGTGATGTATCAAAGAACAAAATCTTGTAGCATGCCATATTATCTGTTTCTCAGTGTGAATGGTAAAACCACATGCAATTGTAATATACTAGGTGATATAGTCCTTATTGAATAGAAAAGAAATTCATGCTTGATAACAGTAGCTTTGATAACAGCACAAATTTGCATCAGACCTAATGGTGAGGTAATTGCTATGAGAATAGGGTCAGATGTTTAACACACAATATCATATGGTCCTCGTTGTGATGGATAACAGATCACACTTTTTTGACACACACTAAGATATGATCCATATGATGGCAATAGAAGCACGGACATATCAGGCATCCTAAACATGTGTAAAACTCATAGCTACAGAAAGACAAACACCTATGTATCCCCATTTTAAAGATCAAAATAGGTTCAGCTCTACTCTTGCCTTCCAGGTCTTATCTGAGCGACCTCAAGTTCTTATGTTGAAGTTGACGTTTAACCAGCTTTTCACAATTTATGGACAGAATTTACTTACAAATTGTCAGATGCCATAATTAGAGTTGGATGAATGGGATACACCTTCACAAACGAGATGGAGATCCCGTCTGCAGTTTTACAAGGGCTACAATGCCTAATCCGGGCCCTACATTTTTTACCACTTTAAGAATATAGCACATGTGACTGGAAACTGAAAAACAGCTCTTCACTTCGCAAATGTACAAAATACCAACTGAATTGAGGATGCAGAACTACACAAATTCAAAGGGAAACACAGTGAAAAGATGGATATTTTAGCAGTTAGGAACTATTTTTTAAAGGTATTGTCTAAATAATACACTATTTGAAATCCAGTATGGTCAGTTAAATATACGCTGGATGAAATAAGAAAGCAGTGTTTGCTAAATGCATATGTATTCTGTAATAAATTGTCAGTCACATACGAAAGGGATCCAAATAAAGGCTGTTTTTTTGACAAATATATACTGTACTAAATAGGAAGACACTATATGTAAAATATAATCTGGTCCTCATAAACAGCCTTGTATAAAAACACACACCGGTCCTCGTAAAGCTGTTTGCTGTCTTTATGTAGTGTGTAAAAATGGTCTTCATAACTCTTGGATACGGGACATGTGCGGTCCTCATAAGGGGGTTATGTCAGAAAGTCTCAAAACTATTCCCATAATCGTTTTTTGAAAATCTGATATAACTTTCATACTGTCATTATAGTATAAACATAAAATGTATGATCATTTTGATTCTCTGATGATCAGAAAGGGTGGCCCTCATAATGTAGGTTTTTTTCACTGGTCTTCATGCGTGTGTGTGTGTCTGTGTGTGTGTGCACCCGTGTGTGCATGTGTCTTCAGCGCCAAGACCTAAAGCAAGGACCAGCTCATCTTTCCATCCCTCTATGGCAGATACCCTGTGTACCAATATACTGCTTAATATCAGTACCTGTACTTTATCTTGCAGTAAAACTGTGGTAGTAAGAACTACATACAAAGAAAGTTACTATTATTACTGCTGGAAATCAGTGACGTGGTATACCTACATTTTTGATTGTATGCACTGTTTCCTATTTCATTTAGATTAAATCTATGAAGGTTGCCTGGTACAGACTTAGTAATGTAATGCACCTGGGCTCTTTTGTTCTGTGCATCTTGAAATAAACTATCTCGAGGCGAATGTAGTGTGTGGTATTAATTACTGACGCCTAGCCACCTAACTTAGGTGTCTAAACACAGAGAGAAAGGGCTTTATGTCAGAAGAGGACGTCATCACATAAGTCTTTTATTTAGTTCACGTCAATCGCGCTGCCTTTCATCTTCTCACAATAGTGAAACATATACGGTATTTTATGCACTGACTGAACCTCAACAAGCCATAATCAGATGCAGCCATTTTGAGACCGTGCACAGAGCAAAGGTCCAAAAACATATGAGTCATTTTCGCCATATGCTAATAATATATTTGCTTACTCAACATAGTGCAACAGAGTTCCCATACATCAACCGAAAAAGGGACTTCCAGGGAGTTGTGAGGCAAAGCATCCGACACACAAGGGATAGAGAGTCTGATCAATGCACAGACAACTTGAAGCCCTATTATGCATTACTGTTAAATTAAAATGCAAAATGGGAAAATGATAACTGGCTTTAGTAGCAAAACAACGTAGTCAAATTGTGGGCAAGATCCCTCAATAGCAAAGGTGTGGAAAAAACACACAAACACAGATCAACAAAGGAAGTGATCCATTTCACACATTCCAGGAGTAAAACGCAGCCTATTTGGGGTGCCGGGAGTCCCACCACTCTCTGTGCCCTGGTGCAACGCTGCACTAATGGTAGTTACACCACCTGCAATGGGATGCAACTCCTGCAGTAGTGCAAGAGTCAGCATGATACAGAGTGATGGCGGTGCGAGGGAAGCTTGATGGGAGATGGACGAGAGGCTCTGTTACTCAGTGATCAAAAGGTGCTTTAACAGATAAAGGTATCTTTGATCCCTTTAAGAGGAATTAGTTACCTTTTGGAAGGGCCTAAGAGTGGTACGTGTAACCTCTGTTCTACTAAAAGGAGTGCGTGGCAGCTGTGGCGTGGATGTGGGCAGTGCACGATGCTCTCAATATACAGATCCAGACACCTCACAAAGCAACCAAGCGCATGCATCTGGTATTTTCCAGTCCAGGTACCGGGTGCTGTAAATAGCCTCCACCCATCGCATGAGCTGTATGACATACTCTTCATTATGGGAAAACATGCTGTATTCGTGATCCGCTACCCCACTCTGGGAATACGGTAAAAGGATCCTTAACTGAGCATTAGTCTGGCCCGGGCCTTTCTGGCCAATAGTCCAGGATCACAGATGCGCTTACGCCGGTAATAACATTTACTCTCGCTGAGTGAGCCATAAAGGATAAACCATATGAGAGGCATGGAGCAGATGGTGAGGGCACCGTCTGAATGCTTGAGTCCTTCACACACCAGGCTCTACAGTTTACCCTCAGCCTAATTCTTGAGGATTCCCTTCTCAAGAGACTTACCTATTTGTTAGTGAATTAAAATGTCCTGTGCAAGAGGCAGTGCGAAACTGGAAGCCTGTGTGAGGGAAATGTACCACCTGTACCCTTTATTAAGGAACTGTGGTAGCAGTTGTACTGCCCATGACAACCAAGCTTGATAGTTGGGCTTGCTTGCTTGCTGCTCACCGCTGGTTCTGCGGCCAGCAACTTCCAAGACAAGATTGGCAGGGAACTGCCCCATCGCTCCCCAAGGTCTGGCCCACTTACTATTCTCTACCAGTTCCGCAAAGCTGAGTTGACTGCCAGGCCCAGGGCAGCCACATCTTTAGAGATGGTGCATGGAGGAAGGGCCTAACATAAGTTATCACCCATCAGAGTTGCAGATGAGCCTAATGCACACATGTCCCACTCTTGGGACCCTCCTCAGGTCTTATCCCAGGCTGGGGTAGCCCTTTCTCATTTGCCAGGGAAGATCCAAGTTAATGGTTACCTAGATCTTTACTCTTCACCTACATGCTGCTCAATGTCGGCTTGTTGGAATGTCTCTGGCTAATTCCGTCCGTGGATAAGTTGGCTCAGGTGGTCTTCTCACTGCTGCTGAAGAGGGGTTTGATTCTCCATTAAGTAACACAGATGCCATCCGTGCCATCCAGACCAGTGGTATATGCAGGTTAGCAGACCTTGGGGCAAGCATATTGTTAGGCCTCGGGATGAGTTTATGTGGTGATTGAGATGTGGTGCAAGTTTTGTAGGGTAAGTGGAGATTCCAGTGCAAATGCCATTTTAGGGGCACATTAGAGTTGAGGGTTAGTAAGCCTATCTACTAAAGAAAAGACCACACCATTGTCCTCTGCAATTCTTTGAGTTCTTTTAAAGAGCTATGTTTTGCTATAGTCCTATCTGGAGGCATGATGCTGTTCCCTATTTACTGAAAATAAGTTGAACTCGAGCTTTTCTGGTACTTAACACTGTGGCTGAGGCAACTGGGCAACCTATTGCAATGTCACAGAATTGAATGCCTATTTGGGAATTTTTTCTGTCTATATAAAATGTAAGGTTAACCTGGAGTGCGTTAAGGGAGTAGTTAGAGCCAGAAAAGTGTAGACTTTATCCTTGACTGAGGTTCATTTTGTGCACCAACTGCTAGACAGGCATGTTTGTGTTCTCTCTTTCCCCTCTTTGGACTGGTTTGGGCTACTCAGAGGCTTTGGATATTGGTTGCTCATGGGTTGTCCCGCTCAATGAACACAACTCTTAGGTATTATACTTTGTTGTCATGCATGATGTGGCCATGTCGTCAAGACCTGGTAGAACCAGGATGATTTAGGGGGGAAGGTTACTTTAGTGATGGCCTTTCTAGAAACAGCCAAGACATAAGGAGTTGATTGTTCCGCCAGCAAGTCAATGACCCGCTGGATGAGCTGTGGTCAGCACACCAGGAACCAAGACAATGCAGGAGGCTGGCCAATGTGTTAGGTACAAGCTGATGATGCCCTGTTACCCAATTTTTGGATCCTCATCTGAACCCCCTAAAGGGAGCTTGGGCAATTGGTCACTTCACTAATTTGAATTTGAGCACTCATTGTGATGCCAAGTATCGTAAACTATCATTGGAAATATAAACCAGGAGTGTCAGCGTGAGCACAGAACTATTGAGACAATATTGCAGTGCTGTACCGTCCATTGGGATAGGAGTTACAAATGGGAATTAGTGGAGCAATGGTGGGGAGTTACCAGCAGAGAAGCTTGGATTCCTTAAATCTTATGCCAGAGTAGACTCTGAGTGGACTCTGTTGAGGTTCACTTTTGGGGCAGAGGCTCAAGTTTCCACAGGTTACTTCCACCGGATGCTCTAGCTCCTCTGTGCAGGTTGGGAGCACAGTCCAATTCATGGGCTTATGGTGCAGAGACAAGAGAGTGTTCTAAAGGGTCAGTAGGGGTCATGAGGTTGGGGCGCCACAGGAGTTGGGTTCTTTGTCTGGCAGGACTTTTCCCCGCCCTTAGCGTCTTATTGGACATGTGTTATCTGAGTGTCTCTCGCAGATGGTCAGGATACTGCGTGGCAGCTTATTCATGAAGCAGCATCAACAGTTTGAGGTGCTATGTCCATCATTACTCAGTAGGCCGCCTGTCAACCCGTGGAGATGCACTTAGGAGAAGAAGTTTCTGCGAAGTCAGTGAATGCTCGGTTTGCAATAATACAACAAGTGGGGCATTCAGGGGCAGAAGCGATTCAGGATTTCCCAAAGGTAAAGCAAGAAAAAGATATAGAAGTGTGGTACATGCAAGTGAAGTACAATCTTTTCCCTCCTTTGTGGAAATTAGCAAAATTAATGTACCTAAGCGGCGTTCATTTGCCCTCTCCCGTCCCCCTCCCTGTAGGCACCACGTATACCCTGAAATGTTGGCCGCATCATTCTGCCAATGAAAGCCCGTGCCCATATGTACATGACAGCCATTTTAGGCCATGGCCTTTCTGTCCGTTTTTATAAAATCCCCGGCTTCCCTCCTGCGTGCATTTGAGCACCCCCCTCCCACTCTCACATGCATAGACCATGAAACCCAGCACTCTGCGCGACCCTGCTATGAAAGGCAACCCTCCTGCTTGACCCAGGCACCCCCCCCCATTTCCCTCTTGAAGAAGCATCCTTCGCCTCAGCTGACATAGCCCCCCCCCCCCAGCTGTTTCTGACTGCCCCTGTTCTCTCATGTACGGGTCATAAGACCTCTCTCTCTCTCTGCGCGACCCCGGCCCTGCACGCACCCTGACCCCCTCTTTCTCCTCACATGAACAAGTCATAAACCCTCTTCTTACGCAAAGCCCTGTCCTTGAGGGTCACGGCCGCGCCTGACCTGCACCTCCTTCCCTTCCATGAATGCCCCTCTGTTGACAAGCCTTCCCTCCGCACTCAATTGTCCACGCGGCATTAATACCACTCCTCTGATGACCCTTTCCCCCCCCCCCCCTGAGTCCAGCTGACCACACATGTCCGAGGCCATCGCCTGAGCCAGGAGATACCCTTTACTGCCCTTATTGTATGAAGTCACTCCTCTTCAAAGGATCCTCTATTGGTCTTAGCCACCCCACCCCTTGGGCTATGATCAGGAGTACACATCCTACAAAACACTCAGTTGCGTGATTGCCCTCCCCTCTTATCAGCAGGTCAAGGGTCCCCATTGTGAATGTATATGGGTAGGATCACCACGAGGATTATAGGGATGTCTTTCCTTTTGCGTCACACCGTCCTGATTGTGTTATCCTGTGTTCTGTAAAGTATAAAAAGCCAGAGTCTCAGCTCACTTGTTAGAGCACCTCCCGAAAGACACTGTGTTTCGTGTCCGAAATGACTGGCTCTCCTCATGAGTAATAAACTCTGTTCTTGATTCCTGCTTCCAGCACCCGTCTCTTTATTTTGGTAATTACTCAACATGAGAACTCAGAGGCGGTTTGCGCCAGCAGCCTGGGCATCGATAGGAATATGGTTGCATTTTCCACAATTGGCGTCCCAACGCGGGGTCCATCAGTGACATAGGGTTCGGTAAGAGAGATCCAGACGAAGAAGTGAACGTCTAAATGATCGGGGCATGCCTGCCTTGAGAGGGCCCTCGCCCGGCGGCCGATCAGCAGAACTTCACCAATTCTGAACGGACCTCTCTTCAGTGACCTATTGTCCTGACTGGAATCCCACAGGAATGCTACATGGAGTAAGAGAACGATCGGGCGCTGGAGGAGGAAGTCGAAGAACTATCCGTATGGTCCGGTCCGGGTAAGATTAAGTAGGGTGTTTTTACGCCTGATTGGTAGGGTGGCTCTGTCCACCTGATTGATTGATTGTTTGTATTGAAAACCGGTATTTGTATACTGGCATTGTTGGTATTGGTTCATTTAGCTCTGAGGGCTACTTGACATATTGGTTCTCTTTTGAGAACGAGACATTCTCTGTTTGCAAACAGCGGCGAATAGGAACGTCGTCCCTCTTTGCAGATAGAGAAGGGTAGGTAATGTAGACTTTTGTCCCCGGTATTAACCCGTCATGCCTACCTTTCTCCCCACTGGATTGTTTGAAGTCGATTAATAATCGATTGTTGTTCTTTTGAGATCTTCCCTGTCTACAAACTGAGACGAGTAGAAATATTCTGTCTTCCTTTTTGGATAGCGAAGGGCAGGTAATGCAGACTTTTGTCCCCGTTGTAATCCGTCATGCCTGTTTTTCTCCCCACTGATTGATTGAAAACCTGGACATTGTTGTTCCAGGCATTGTTTCGTTTGAGGTATTTTCCGCCTGCAAACAACGAGGAATAGAGATATTCTATCTAGTCTTTGCAAGCAGAAAAGGGTAGGTTATGCCCCTTTGTGAATTCGTCAGTCCTACCCACTCCCCACTGGTTGGTTATTGTGGGGTAGCTCGCCTGGTCCGCCCAGGAGACTACTCTTATGGAGGACATATGCTCTCTACTCATGGGCCATTTAGTAGAAATAGACCGACTGGTCCGTCCAGGAGGCTACCCTGGTAAATGGAAGTACATCGCTCGGTCCGTCCAGGATGATACCCTAATGAAGGAATATATGTTCCCCTTTTGATCGATAATCTCGTTCCACCCCGGACCATTTATTGGAGGGGACTCGTCTGGTCCGTCCAGATGTACCACCCCCCCCCCCAGTGAAAAGGACACATAAAAATATGAAGTGATCACCGTTCCCTACTAACAGAAAGCTTTAGCTCGAAACACGCTAAGGAAGAGAAAGAAAAATAAAAGGAAATCAGGCTAAGTCAGTAACCCCCTGATGAGCTTTTGACTTCACTAAAAATAAGAAACATTAGAAATAGTTCGTAACAAGAAATATAAAATGGCGAAAAGTTTGACAGCAAAAATAGCCACGAGGTAGCTAGGCTTCACTGCCTGTTCCTGCTCCCAACATGCCTGCCTCATTGCCCGCCACGCCCAAATAACGGTCACATGAAATAGAAACAATCAAATAGGTACCTACCCCCATTCCGGAAACTCCCGAAGTGCAACAGGTCCGCAGTTACGCCCATCCGGAAGGCGAGGCCTCGAGGTACGAGGGGCCCGCCTGACCACGGTCGGGAGGAGATGATGTTGGGCAGGCGGTCCAAAGAATGGCAGAGTCCTCTCCTTCTCTCCTCTTCCGCTGCCCTGCAGGCCACGGGGGGGGGGGGCTGTCTTGCCTCAGCCACCGACCACCCCCCCCCCTTCTGTCTCTCGCCTGGTCCGACCCACGAAGAAGGCAGAAGCCGAAGGCGAGAACGGCGGCGAATCAAGTAGTCCCGCCACATTTCAAATTCGCCGCATGCCATCGCCTGCTTGTCAAAGGCCGAAGCCAAGGCGAAAACGGCGGCAAATCAAGTAGTCCTGCCACATGCCAAATTCACCGCATGCCGCCGCCTGCATAGGCACAGGTAGTCCCGCCACATGTCAAGGGAAAGGGGGGGCTGTCTTGCCTCAGCCGCCGACCACCCCCCCCCCCATCATCAATGGCTGGCATGGCCGATATCGAAGACGACGGAGCCGAGGAACGGCGCGGGGTCGCTGGAAGGGGGAGGCGGCGCGAACGACCCTCCCCCACCTCCCTCCAGGTGGAGGCTTCCAGCGACACCCCAATACTCTTACTTAAAGAGGGTCAACATCATAAAGCGGTCTTCTGCCCAGGACGGGCACTCGCTCCATATCGCCTCTCCTCGACCTTGAAGATTCTATAAGAGCCGGGGGGCCCCCGACCCCCTGCATGGGTGCCCCCGCCCCCTTCACCGGGAACCACGACATCGGTGCAACTCCTGCCGGCACCAGCCTCGGATTAGAAATGGCTAAAATGCAGCCACGGCACAGACTTGTTCAGTTCCGGAGGAACACCAGGATGACCCGGTAGGAAAATTGTTGCCGCCCTTCCCACTCTTTGACTCATGGTCCATATTGTTAGACTGTTAACCTTATAGCACGAAACTTTTCGAATTCCCAACGGAAGGCTCTGGGCCAACCATGCAAGACTAGAGACATCCTGACTGTGCTGGAACTCGCCTGACCCCACCCAAAATGGCGCCGACACAAAATGAGACTTTTTTTGAATGAACTTTATTGTACCATGACCATGCAACTTTTACCCCGAGATATATATATATAACGTTTTGGATAATGAAAGTAGATATGAAGGATATTGAGTATGTGCTTGGACAATGAATTGACTTAGGGTGGGTACTGATTAGGAGTGGGAAAATGAATTGGTGTGAATTAGGTAAAGAATGAGTATTGGATAATGAATTATGAATTGATTAAAAATGAATTTTTGACATGCATCATGTTTGCTCTGTAAGGTAATCTCAATGCGATTTTATTTGCACTGCTGCACTTTATGCAATGAACTGCTACCAATTCCGTTTATTAAAAGTATTTTGAAGAAGAAAGCATGGTCGTTGCAGTTGCAATTAATGAGTTTTGTAATGCCTTACTACTGCGAGCGAAGAGTAAGTATGATGAAGGATGTAGATCAAAAGGGATCAGATATTTGGCAGATACCTTATGTGCCACAAGCAACCGGAAAAGTGTTTCAGATACCCTTAAAAATGACACCACAGAAAATGCCTTCTGACCGTCACCCTTGCACCCGATAAAGACGGTTACGACCAGGTAGCTCATGTAGATACTCAGATCGTCAATGATTATCTATATGACACCACTGGTCCCTCTGGGCTGAAATGCCGAAAGGGCAAGGGAATGCGGTACGAGGAGATAGGGCGAGTATATGGTAGGTAAAAACATTTTCGAACTACTGCATGATGATGTGCTTTGAATGCTGCCCCCCTACCCCTTCTTTTCCTCCCTTCTGCAGGTCACGTCAGAACGTCGACTGAAGTGTGGAAGAGCGACGGTCGGATCACCGACTAAACAGGAAAAGAGGGAATATGTGTATGGTCGTTATAACGATAGGTTTTTAAAAGAAAAGACGTAGACTTAACATGACTATTCCTCCTTAGGACATAGCGACTGAGAGGATAGACTGACACAGAAACTGGACAGGTACTGAATGACGAAAAAAAAAAAAAAAAATTGACTAGAAATGACGTATTAAATAATGTAACCGGACGTTTGACTAGGTAGGGAAAGGACAAAGAAAAATTATACAGGTAAGGGTTGCCACGGCACCACCCGTCTAGGAAGTTAGAAATATTGCTGATGTTCAAAATGCACTACCCCCTTTCTCACACTCTTATAGATATAGCCAAGCTGTCCGACTGTTCTCCCGATCAATGCTTGCCGTTGCCTCAGCCTGGAGAACTTCCCACCACAGGAGGGAACAGAAAAATGGCTTAAGATCCAACCATGGGTAACTAGCGCGACCAGGTTAATTACTGATCGACCAGCCGAGGTGTGAGTATTGGTAATTGGGAACGTTCGCAGGCGTGACAAGCGAGAAGGGAAAGGGGGGAAGGGTAGAAAGAGCTAAGCACATAGATAAATAGGATAGTAAAGATACGTAGGATATATATGTATAAATAGATCTTGTAAACTAACAATTGTTTCCTGTCTTGACGTGAATGTCTTGTATACGTATAATATATGCGCCGTCTTCCCTGTCTGAGTTTGTGTGTGTAAATGTACGAATTTATGTCTTCCCTCTGTCCGTATCTGCATGTTATCTAACCTTTACTGTTCTGTGTTGTGAGCGCACTAAATGACCTATTTTTGTACACGTCTCTCTCTCTCTCTTTCCCTCTCTCTCTCTCTCTCTCACTCTCACTCTCTCTCCTTACATGTCATACGTGTACCGAATGGCTCGTTTAGATTGCGGACGACTCTCACTCTCTATGAGAGTCTCCCTATTTTTCCTCCCTCTTATTGGTAAAATTGTGCCCCACCGGCACCAGTCTGATTTGATACATGTTTGAACGCGAAGGTGTTCAGCGAAATTGACCGAAACTAAAATGACTGTATCTCGCCACGTTACTGCCTCTCCTTTCCGTAAAATGAATGAACTTGAATTGGCTGAGAAGGAAAGGACAGGTAAGACGACTAAAGTCCCCCAAATCTGGCCATTTATAGGGGAACTGTATGTCAATGGCATCCTATGTCTGTTCTTCAGAGACGAACGCCAACGTCTAGACTGACATCCAATACCCAGATTGCCCCACCCCTTTACACCCAAGCACAAGCGCCCGAAGCATCCCCGCCCCATTTCTTTTTTTTGATAGAACCACTCCTGTTATCCTAGGTATAAACGTAATGATCATGGGTAGCTGCTGACCCTTGAGGAAATCTCGTTTTGCCCGACTCTCGACGATAGCGCCCCCGCCCTGTCTGAAAATGTTAATAAGTTCTGGAGGGAAATGCTGCGCTAATGTTGAAAATGATGTAATGAACAGTTGATGGAAATATTATCTTGTAATCACTCGAATCATAAATGGGCCGATGAATGTACCTGCCATAAACTCAGTAGGAATGCTGACACGTGCACTACTTGGCAATGAACATCTGACTGTGACCAATGAGCGTATCTCCCAAATACGTAGAATTAAGGGAGGAATTCACATGCATAGATATCTTCTTTTGCCATTTCACTGAAACTTTGTCTTGTACCTATTCAAAGATTCGCGATCACCGAAGGAGATGGGTCAGAAGTGGCGTACAGCCTGGCTGCGGATCTTGGGACTCGTGTGACCTCGACCGAAGGTGGAGCCGCAGAGCAACAGGAGGATACGGGACGAGACCGCAACTTCAGCGTGGAAAATGAAAAACGGCGAGCCACCTCGAAGCCACTCGCCTGCTAAACCCACGTGTGCCTGGAGTCTCCGTCCCCCTTCCTTGAGCCCGATGGATGGGCCTGCCTGCTTGTTATCCTTTGCTCCCTTGGTCCCTTTTGCGTGTCCCAGGAACTCTGACCCAACTCCACCCTCTCCCCTATCGACTATTTTGAACTTCACTCACCCTCTTCTCCACGTGACTTTTTGTCAAAGGAACGAACTGCATTTCACTGGGAATAGGGTGCTGCCATAGAACTGTGGGTGCCGAGCATAAAGCACCGCCAACCGGATTGTTTAGGGAACAGGACTGTGGTCTAATAGCAGAGGACTGACCGCACCCTGCAACGCGTAAGGATAAGACCCGAGCTGGACCTGTAGCTCCACCGCCGGTGCTCAACAGCGCCAACGAAAGGACGCGGACTAGAGCCTACCAGTGATGGCTCACTGCTAAAAGACACTGGAACGAAGAAATCTTGTATATTGAACTGAATTCCGCCCTCAACTACTTGGTCAAAATGTTCATTGGTCACACTTTTTAAACATTTATGCTATGTAGTGCTTTTGAAATGATAGGAACTCGACAAATGCAATTTCCTATGTGCTGCATTCTGCCCATCGCATCAACTGTTCATGATTTTTATGCAATATGTTAGTATTGACAAATGCTATTTCATCAACCACATGTTTATATGTACGCCCCGTAACTAGGAAGGATAGGAAAATGAACTTGCTTATGTTAAAAGCGGCGACTGTGGAAATTAGCAAAATTAATGTACCTAAGCGGCGTTCATTTGCCCTCTCCCGTCCCCCTCCCTGTAGGCACCACGTATACCCTGAAATGTTGGCCGCATCATTCTGCCAATGAAAGCCCGTGCCCATATGTACATGACAGCCATTTTAGGCCATGGCCTCTCTGTCCGTTTTTATAAAATCCCCGGCTTCCCTCCTGCGTGCATTTGAGCACCCCCCTCCCACTCTCACATGCATAGACCATGAAACCCAGCACTCTGCGCGACCCTGCTATGAAAGGCAACCCTCCTGCTTGACCCAGGCACCCCCCCCCATTTCCCTCTTGAAGAAGCATCCTTCGCCTCAGCTGACATAGCCCCCCCCCCCAGCTGTTTCTGACTGCCCCTGTTCTCTCATGTACGGGTCATAAGACCTCTCTCTCTCTCTGCGCGACCCCGGCCCTGCACGCACCCTGACCCCCTCTTTCTCCTCACATGAACAAGTCATAAACCCTCTTCTTACGCAAAGCCCTGTCCTTGAGGGTCACGGCCGCGCCTGACCTGCACCTCCTTCCCTTCCATGAATGCCCCTCTGTTGACAAGCCTTCCCTCCGCACTCAATTGTCCACGCGGCATTAATACCACTCCTTTGATGACCCTTTCCCCCCCCCCCCCCTGAGTCCAGCTGACCACACATGTCCGAGGCCATCGCCTGAGCCAGGAGATACCCTTTACTGCCCTTATTGTATGAAGTCACTCCTCTTCAAAGGATCCTCTATTGGTCTTAGCCACCCCACCCCTTGGGCTATGATCAGGCGTACACATCCTACAAAACACTCAGTTGCGTGATTGCCCTCCCCTCTTATCAGCAGGTCAAGGGTCCCCATTGTGAATGTATATGGGTAGGATCACCACGAGGATTATAGGGATGTCTTTCCTTTTGCGTCACACCGTCCTGATTGTGTTATCCTGTGTTCTGTAAAGTATAAAAAGCCAGAGTCTCAGCTCACTTGTTAGAGCACCTCCCGAAAGACACTGTGTTTCGTGTCCGAAATGACTGGCTCTCCTCATGAGTAATAAACTCTGTTCTTGATTCCTGCTTCCAGCACCCGTCTCTTTATTTTGGTAATTACTCAACATGAGAACTCAGAGGCGGTTTGCGCCAGCAGCCTGGGCATCGATAGGAATATGGTTGCATTTTCCACACCTTGTCTCAGGAGAAAAAGAGATCTAATCTGAACAAGCCAAAAAGAGTGAGGCAAAAAATGTAATTAAAAAATATGTTGTTCGACAAAACCATCACCCACTGAAACACAGGCTTTTCATAAGTTCCTCGATCATATGTGAGCTATGTGCAAACTTGGCCATCCAGGATATGCCTATCAGCTATAAATAAGCATTGGCAATGCCAAAAGTCCTGGCCTTGGCAATCTGGTGAAATTGTTCCATTTTATAAAATACTAGCAGCCCGTCCCGACCTTGTCCAGGACCAACAGGCTTCCCCGACCCCCGCCCGCCCCGACATTGTCCAGCAACCCGGGCCCCCGCCCGGCCCGTCCCCCGCCTGCCCCGACCCCTGCCTGCCCCGACATGGGTCCCCTTACCTCAGCCGCCGCTCCTCCTGCCTATCCGCTGGTCGCACCGCCGCTGGCCTGGCCGCTGCTCCTCACGTCACCGCTCCTCCCCCGCGCCATGTCTGCCGCTGCCTTACCTCAGCCGCCGCTCCTCCAGCCTGTCCACTGCTCGCACCGCCGCTGGCCTGTCCGCTGCTCCTCACGTCACCGCTCCTCCCCCGTGCCATGTCCGCCGCTCCTCGTCGCGCTCCTGGACGCCGCTCCTCCCCGCGCTCCTGACGTGAGCACGCACGTCGCGGCCGGCGCTACTTCAGAGGGACTACTTTTTTTTACTATAAATTGTTTAAATAATGTTTTTTTTTTTTAATTTATATAGCCTATAACCATCTACACACCCTGACGATTCCAACGGTGTATCAGGTGTGTGGATTGGCGCTGTGGTTCCCGAGTTTACCCGCCTCAAAGGCTGAAAGTTCTTCCTTTATTATAGTAGTATATATATATATCGCAAGTACATACCACAAAATTGAAACAAGAAAAGAAAGAAAACATCCTGTTACCTAGACGTGGAAGCCATATACTTGCTTTAAAAAATGTTTTTATTTTTAAATATTAACATCCTATAATTTTAATTGAATCGTATGAATGCTTCTTAGCAGGCAAGTTAACCTAGAACAGGTGTAGCATATTTTTTTATTCCTTTATTGCACATAATGGAAACATGTGATTCTTATTGGTACGAAGAAAAGACACTATTGGTTTGAATTCCAGTAGCCTGAAGACACAGGTTAAACCCACATGGATGGCTATTTTTTTTTTAAGTATAAAGGCGGGAAAAAGAATACCAGGTCGGGTGGGCCAAAAATGTATGGAAATATAGGCCCACCGGACCTGGCATTGAAGTACAGTATTTTTTAGGCGAGTGTGCACAAGGGGTCATGCAAAATGACGTCACTGCCATTGCAAGAGAGGCAATGATTTACTAATATATCTGCTGTGGCGAGTGAAAGCAAATGACAATTGAACCGAACAATCAATTAAGACCACTATGGTTGCATATTTGCATGTTTTTATTATTCCTGATTTTTCATTTTTTCATTTTCAGGAGTCTTACGAGACCTCTAATGCTGTATCTAGGCAGGCTCTGAAAACCAGTACGGTATTTTTTAGAAGTTTCTGGTTGCACTATGATAGTACCTTTCACTTAATGAGTAAAGCTTGAAAAGAACGGGGATCAGGAGGATTTTAATTAGTGGTTCAGTAAAATAACAATCAGCTGGGCAGGCCAACAAGCACTAGCCCATTTCACTATCAAGGTGAAGGAAATGGCACGAGATGCTCTTGCTGGCAGTCGGACAACGGGCAAAGTTGTCTGTGAGGGTGATCTTGCATACATCAGAGCACCTGCAGCTCGTGCAGAGAGCAGCGAGTCATCCGGACAGCACGCGCCTCCAGGAGCCGGAAGCAAAGGGCTCTTCCAAGGAGGACAAATCCGGGAGAAGAACTAGGGTCTGGTAGAAGCAGAGCCCCGCCCCCCTCCCCTGATACAGCTGCAGTCTGTACAGCATTACTTGAGCAAGCATCCGAGTCCAGGGGTGTACATATAGTGAACACATGTTTCACAGTGATGTATGTTTGCATTGATACAACGTAAATATACCTGAATGTCAACAGAGCGACATTATGGGGGTGTTGGGAGAGAATACAAGATTGAGCAGAGTGAGGATGTTCCATCTTTGAATTTCACAATTATATTTCACATATTTACGGTTAGGCACATGGAAATGAAGTGCATTTTCGAGACTCACGTACTTTACAGTCCAGTGTCACAGTGGACCGAGGTCCTCGATCTCCATTGTTGGCAACTTACACACTAGAGCACATCTCCTGCAGCAACCTGGGATCCCACCTCCCTGTGTTACAGCAGGCATTTCAACCACAAATGCAAAGTTCATTTATTATTATTATGTGTGCTTTGTACAGTGCATGGCTACCTAAAAAAAAAATTCACAGCTCTAGGTTCGGTGCGAATTATGGGTCGATCCAGAGTACTGTCTAAAGAGAATGCAGATTCAGGGAGGTTCCTGGGGTTGAAACAGACACATTTTGAGCAATATGCGAAACAAAAAGAGTGAATGGCACTCTCTTAATGTTAGAGGCAGATCATTCCAGACTTTAGGTCCAAGAAAAGAGAACGCTCGGCCTCCTTGGCGGGATTTCCTTATGTCGTGTTCTTTCAGCAGGACAGATGACACTGACTCGTAGTAAGTAAATGCACTGGAGCTTTATTTTGCATGCGTCTGCTTCAGTCAAACTCCACCATCTAACTCACTTCCCTAACTCCTCCTTTTACGCTTCTCCCACCTCTCACCTTTCCTTTCCTTCGTCCGCAGGTCCTAGCGCCCCTGCATGTATTTTCCCCGCAACATTACACCTTATTCTAGGAATTATGGCCAATCTAAGATGGCTGGAACACAACAAGCGTGTTAGTGAATTCAAGGACACCAAGGATCTGAGGGAATTAGATCTGGTGTTTGACAGGCATTTGTGCATGTAGTACAAAGCCTCAAATTGCACACGTCGCTCGATGGGCAGCCAATGTAGGTTCTGTAGCATGCTGACTGTGGAGGTGAATTTGGGAGGGAAGAGCAGGAGACATGCAGCAGTGTTTTGAACAAACTGGAGGTGTTTAAGTAATGTTTTTGCCACCCCCTGGTATAAGACATTTCCATAGTCCAGCCTAGAAATAACTAGGGCCTGGACTATGGTTCTCCGGACAGAGGCTGGGAGACAGTAGAGAATCTTCCTGAGCCGTTTCACGATTCCAAAGCAAGTTGCTGCCGCCTTGCTGATCTGATGGCTCATGGCAAGTTTGTCGTCAAGCCAAACTCCAAGATTCTTTATGACCGGCACGGGCCTGGGAGATTGCCCATGGTCATAGGCAACATGTGGCATCCGCAGGGGGTCGGAAGATTGCCCACCAATAGGGCCTCAGTTTTGTCTCCTTTTAATTTCAGGGAGCTGGCACACGCCCATGACGAAACTTGGGAGGGGCAGGGATTTAGGGCCTTCGCATTCTGATTGTCCTTGGATGACAGAGATACTACTATTGTGTATCATTCCACTATCTCTGTTAATGGTCTTACAGACAGGTTGAAGAGAAGTGGACTCAAGGTGGATTCCTGAGGCAGGCCTGAGGCTAAAAGGTGAGATTCTGACATTTGTTGAGCAGTGTGAACCCAGAAGGTGCGATTATGCAAGAAGGATTATAGACATGATAAGGCAGTGTCCCGCACTCCCATTACTTCTAATCTTTGTACGAGTGGTGTGGTTTACAGTGTCAAATGCTGCACTGAATTCTAACAAATTTAGTGCAGCAGCTCCACCTTTGTATAGTTGATGCCTCAAGATCTCGGTAACAACGAGGAGAGCCGATTCTGTGCTATGGCTTGGTCAAAACCCGGATTGAGCATTGGTAGAGTCAGGGGCGGATTGGCAATGCGGGCATTCGGGCATTGGTAGAAAGGGCCTGTCTCTCCGTGCCCTCTGTGGGCCGTTTTTATTTTCTCCCCTTTCCCAGCCGCACAGTGAAGCTGCATTCATTTCTCTGTCTCCGTGCTCTCTGTGGACTTGGAAAGGGGGAAAAGGAAAAAAAAACGGCCCACAGAGGGCACGGAGACAGACAGAGAAATGAATGCAGCTTCACTATGCGGCAGCAGTGATTATCCACTGTGGCCTCTCCTTCACCCCCTGCCCTGCAAAGCAATCACGCTGAGGGTGGCTGGGGAGGGTTGATTGTGTGCAAAAGTCGGCCTCCCTGGGGGCCAGGTGTTGCTCAGGCCTTTGAGCCATTTTCACCTCGGCCTCCCTGGGGCCCACGCAGCACATAAACAGTGTTAGGTTTAACAACTCGCCCACAGCCCTTCGCATTCAGGGCATAGTGGGCGAGAAAGAATGGGTCTCGCTGTGGGGGCCAGGTGATCTTTACAACTTGCACCATCTTCACCTCAGCCTCCCCCTGGCTACCATGGATGACCCAGCAGCTGTGTTTTGTGCTCCCCTGCCAGGACATTGCCCTGAGGCCTGGAGGGCTGGGGAGGGCTGATTAATTTACTAATTGCAAGGGCCTTACTACTGTTCATGTGCTCCTGAGCTGAAGGTCTGGGGAGGGCGGAGTAGGTTAGTTATAGCAGGGCTTCGCTGCTTATTAGGTGCTCCTTCCCTGGAGGGCTCGAATAATTTTGTGACAGAAAGGGGCCTTGCTGTTTTTTAGTTGCTCAGCATGTAGGCCATTGTCACCTTGGCCCTGTGTCCTGTGCAAGAACAGTATCCTCTTGCTTTCATTCCTTGTCTGTGCCAAACATCTTAAGGATTTTGGGGGCCCTGGGCCAAACATATTGTTGGGCCCCTGTTCGGAACAGATTTGAATTTATAATCCAATTTCTGCTCTTTGATGACCTCTTTCAGCTGGTCACTTGACAGTGCACTACCATACTTGTCCAAATTCTTAATGTATTTACATCTAATATTCAAGGACATTGACGTGTGTAACCAAATGGTGTTTCATGAAAGGGCAGGCCCCTTGAATGTGGGCCACGCCCCTTGAATGTGGGCCACTTTTTTAGTCAATGCCCGGGCCAAATTGTGATCCCAATCCGATCCTGGGTAGAGTAGGCCATTAGATTTTGTATGCACATTGAGTTGTTGGTTCACATATTTCTCCATCACTTTGGCCAGAATATGTAACAGATATATGGGTCTGTAATTTGACCAAGTGAGTGGATCCAGATTGGCGTTTTTCAATAAGGGGCTGACCAAAGCCATTTTCAAAGTTTTGGGACCAATACAAGTGATATGATTGATTGATTGATTGATTGATTGATTGACTGTGCACTACGTTGATTTTTTATTAGTTGGCATGAGCTGACTCTGAGTGTCCCGTCAATTTGCAGAATTTCTTAGATGTGACCCTTCCCCTCTTCATTTCATTTTCACAGGAGAAGACCGAAGGCCAATCCAGGACCCAGACAATTTTTGGGACTAAAATTGACTGTATTGCTGGCATGAGTGGATTCCCCACGACCAAGGAAATTAAGTTTGTGATTTTGTTTCAGATTTGCTTGGGAGGCAAAACAAATCACACTGCACCAATTGCAGGATCTGTTACAACAATTGAACTTTGCACTGAAAGAAGCATTGTAGGCAAGGTAGTCTCGAGGTGCAGTGCTAGTGTGATATGTGATCCGGTAGAAAGCATTACCACATCATGTCCGGTGAAGGAACCCATATGGCTATGGCTTTATTTCTTGGTGGATGTTAATGGACTCGCATATGGTTCCTCCTTGCTTTAGTGCTGAACTGAAGAAACACACTCATCCGAATGGTGTTTAGGTCTACATAAGGGCACAATTGGTACATGAAGGTTTGATTGGATTGCTTTGCGGCATCAGTATAACCAGCAGTGCATGAGAAATAAAGACCACCTTCCCGCAGTTTCTATTGAGTATTTGAGTATTGAGTATTTCTGCCCAAAGTCCTGATAACATTCACAATATATGTCGTTTCTCAGATGGTTTATGAGAATCCTCTTTGGACTTAGCTGTGGTGGAAAATGGCAACATGACACATGTTTTTATAATTGATATTGTAATCCACTTTACTGAAACTCTAACTCAAAGTGTGGAAGGATCTCTGGTGTGTCTAAAACAGCAATTGACTGCTTGTTTGCCTGATTGAAGCAGATTATTCTTATTACTGAACATTTTGCAACCAAAAAAATCCTGGGAGGATAGGAGAGGCTGCAACCTGCCAGCATAATCAATAGATACTCCTTTAATGTTAAAAAACAGCATTACTTAAAACATGCTGCAATTTAAGATGACCCATGAGATGGTCCATGGCATAAACCTTGGACTTATTTTGGCCTTTTCAGCTAATTATCTTACAGCTGCTGCATCTCGGGAGTGGGGCACGACATGAAGGTCGCGTGTGAACTTTCAAGATGATAATTTGTGGGACAACACTAGCATGGACCAATGTGACATTTGTCAGGGGGCTCATTTCAACTCCAACTTCAACTCTAAAATAGATTTTCAGTGATGCCAAGTCTATCTAAACAAAGTTCACGCTCATTCCTGGAAGAGTTACAGAACCTCAGAAGAAGAAGGAAAACTGACAGGCTTACTCCCTCTGGAAATCAAAAGGTGGTTCTCCCTCATGACCTTGTCAGGCCTCTGTATATTCTCCCCTATCAGGTGTGTGGGGATCCATTACCCACTCATTTGCCCAACAGTGGCTTTGATTGTGTTGACCTTATTGCTTCAGACTGACGGCTGGGGTTGCTCCTCAAGTGAATGCTCATCAGCAGCAGAAACTGATACTGCAGTGGAAAAGATTGTTTTGAGGTATTTAAGTTGGCAGGTCATTCAGGAGCAGCCAAGGTATGGAGCGGGCTGTTTTAATGCCTGTAGGCTGCATCTTTTCCCCTGTACTTGCCTGTAAAATTACAGGTAAAAGTGTGCACGGCACAGCAAAATATGCTTGCATGACACAGTCAATTTATATATATCCTATTAGTATACATTACGCATGTATACATTACACATACTGAAAAGCACATAATTTAGGCAGCTTATAAGAGAAGCTTAAAACTAGATTGACTCGATGCACGAGTCCGCACAGAGGGGTAGCACCACTCCTGAAAGTTAGTTAAATGTAGAGGTGTGTCTCTGGGGCTGTCTGTTAGTTGCATGTAGAGGTGTGCCTCTGGGGTTTTCTGTTAGTTGCATGTAGAGGTGTGCCTCTGGGGTTTTCTGTTAGTTGCATGTAGAGGTGTGTCTCTGGGGCTTTCTGGTAATTGCATGCAGAGGTGTGCCTCTGGGGTTTTCTGTTAGTTGCATGTAGAGGTGTGCCTCTGGGGCTTTCTGTTAGTTGCATGCAGAGGTGTGTCTCTGGGGCTTTCTGTTAATTGCATGTAGAGGTGTGCCTCTGGGGTTTTCTGTTAGTTGCATGTAGAGGTGTGTCTCTGGGGCTTTCTGTTAATTGCATGTAGAGGTGTGCCTCTGGGGTTTTCTGTTAGTTGCATGTAGAGGTGTGCCTCTGGGGCTTTCTGTTAGTTGCATGCAGAGGTGTGTCTCTGGGGCTTTCTGGTAATTGCATGCAGAGGTGTGCTTCTGGGGCTTTCTGTTAGTTTCACGCAGAGGTGTGCCGCTGGGGCTTTCTGTTAGTTGCACGTAGAGGTGTGTCTCTGGGGTTTTCTGTTAGTTGCATGCAGAGGTGTGCTGCTAGGGCTTGCTGTTAATTACATACATATGTGTGCTTCTGGGGCTTTCTGTTAGTTTCACGCAGAGGTGTGCCGCTGGGGCTTTCTGTTAGTTGCATGCAGAGGTGTGTCTCTGGGGTTTTCTGTTAGTTGCATGCAGAGGTGTGCTGCTAGGGCTTGCTGTTAATTACATACATATGTGTGCCTCTGGGGCTTTCTGTTATTTGCATGCAGAGGAGTGCCTCTGGGGCTTTCTGTTAGTTGCATGCAGAGGTGCGCCTCTGGGGCTTCCTGTTAGTTGCATGCATAGTTGTGCCTCTGAGGCTTCCTGTTAGTTGCATGTAGGGGTGTGCCGCTGGGTCTCCCTGTTAGTTGCATGTAGAGGTGTGCCTCTGGGGCTTTTTGTTTGTTACATGCATATGTGTGCCTCTTGGGATTTCTGTTAGTTGCATGCAGAGGTGTGCCTCTGGGGCTTCCTGTTAGTTGCATGTAGGGGTGTGCCGCTGGGTCTCCCTGTTAGTTGCATGTAGAGGCGTGCCGCTGGGTCTCCCTGTTAGTTGCATGTAGAGGCGTGCCACTGGGTCTTCCTGTTAGTTGCATGCAGAGGTGCGCCTCTGGGGCTTCCTGTTAGTTGCATGCATAGGTGTGCCTCTGAGGCTTCCTGTTAGTTGCATGTAGGGGTGTGCCGCTGGGTCTCCCTGTTAGTTGCATGTAGAGGTGTGCCTCTGGGGCTTTTTGTTTGTTACATGCATATGTGTGCCTCTTGGGCTTTCTGTTAGTTGCATGCAGAGGTGCGCCTCTGGGGCTTCCTGTTAGTTGCATGCATAGGTGTGCTTCTGGGGCTTCCTGTTAGTTGCATGTAGGGGTGTGCCGCTGGGTCTCCCTGTTAGTTGCATGTAGAGGTGTGCCTCTGGGGCTTTTTGTTTGTTACATGCATATGTGTGCCTCTTGGGCTTTCTGTTAGTTGCATGCAGAGGTGTGCCTCTGGGGCTTCCTGTTAGTTGCATGTAGGGGTGTGCCGCTGGGTCTCCCTGTTAGTTGCATGTAGAGGCGTGCCGCTGGGTCTCCCTGTTAGTTGCATGTAGAGGCGTGCCGCTGGGTCTCCCTGTTAGTTGCATGTAGAGGCGTGCCGCTGGGTCTCCCTGTTAGTTGCATGTAGAGGCGTGCCGCTGGGTCTCCCTGTTAGTTGCATGTAGAGGTGTGCCTCTGGGGCCTCCTGTTAGTTGCATGCGTAGGTGTGCTTCTGGGGCTTCCTGTTAGTTGCATGTAGGGGTGTGCCGCTGGGTCTCCCTGATCGTGGCATGTAGAGGTGTGCCTCTGGGGCTTTCTTGCTGGGAAGGAGAGTGGAGCATCAAGACTAGGCCCCATTGTTCATGGGCCTGGATTGCAGAGCATCATTCTCCAGGACTCTGTAGTTTGGTGCAAGAGTGCATGCTCCACTAAGAGGTCGATGGTCGATTGATAGTTGCGCACAGTGTGACTAAGTGGGTTTTGCTGCACGTGTACAGCAAATAAGTCCCAGGTGGGGTCAGTATGAAAGGCCTTAAATTTTGAAGTTGATACATGACCTCAGAAGAAGACATTTAATAAATATTGCGAACAGGGTGGTATATAATTCACCCCTTCCCTCGGCCCCACCCCTCCTTCTGTCAGATACCTTGGAGTCAGGTATTTACCAGTTGCACAATGTGCCCCAAATCCTCTTTATGCATGTTGGAATGAGGGTTAATGCACTAACTGCACATGTTATTCTGCATTCTGAAATGCACAAACAGCGCATGTGTGCTATTTGCTCGCCCATTTTTCCGGCATACACTGTCACAATGCAGTTTGCATCCCTGTTGAAATACCAAGTCTGGTGAAAACAGATGTAGGTTCCTAAGACCCATGCCAGACCTTAAGGATTGCCAGTATATAAACGTTTCCAATGCAGTTTTGTTTGTGCAAATCTATCTTGTAGATATTGTGCAAATCGGGCATGTGTTGAGCATCCCTGTTTTAGAGCAATCATTTTCATGCTAGGTGGTAACCGAGGTTATGCAATACTCAGAAAGCAACCGGGATGTAAACACAGCAAATAGATTTCTGTCCTGAAAGTAGATGGTATTGACGACAAGACTGTTTCACTGTCTTTAACATGCGGCATGCTGTTTTAGATGAAAGGGCATGTAAGTGAGTGAGTCTGCGCGGGTGAGTGAACCAATGAGTGAGGGGGAGAGTTGCTATGTGCACATGAATGAGATAATTCATTTGTCATTTAGTTTTATTTAGTCACTTCAATGAACTCAGAAGAGCAAGGAACAAGGGAAAAACTAATATCAGAAAATAGATGTGTGTGGCTTCCAAGTTTGTTTTGGGCAAGCAGTTGGGCATCATATGCGCTTAGATGTGGTGCTGAACCCTGATGAGTCCCAGGATTTCAGCAAGACAGGACAATAAGTTTGCAGTATCACGTGGTCTCCATTTTACATCCCTGCCCAGCCTATTGTGCTGATGCACCTCTGATACTGTGGATCACCTTTAAATGGTAACTAGAAGATTAGATGTCTCCTCCTGGACCATTGGTATTGGTGCTGCCAGGTCTATAGTTTCTTAACTGAAACCTCCTTTTTGGAAAATAAAGAGGATGTCCTCTGTCTGCAATTAGCTTATTACATCCTCACCAATATTACTGGCCGCTACGGGCAGGTCATGGCATTTGTGGTGGTTTTAATGGTAATGCTGGTAATTGGGTTGGAAGCCATAGTAGTGGACTCTGTTGTGGTCACAGATGTTGCGGTGTTGGTGGCAGCTATGATGGAGTTATTGGCATCTTATCTCTGGTGGTAGCAGCTGAGACAGTTGTGGCAGTGACTGTGCTGATGTTTGCGTATTACCTACTGGCGATTGCCAGTAGGTAGTTATAGTTAGGACCTTGTTTCTATTCAAAAAACATTTGTTCTTTTTCAAATAACTTTGGCGCCGGATGATGAATCTTCGCAAAATTTTCAAAACTCTTATCTTCAAAGCTCCTATCTTAAAAGTTTCGGGGTGATTCGGCAAGCGGGGGCCGAGAAAAAAGTGGGGATCCCAAAACTTGTTTTCTACATGTTAATTCCCATAGGAAACTTTAGACACGCCTACAGCCCGAACTGCTGACCTGAATTACACTAAATTTGGCTAAAAGGTAGCCCTTGTTTCAGAAAGAAATCTTTTTGGTAAATGGAGTAAATCCATTCAGTAGTTTCTGAGAAATTCAAGAAAAATAGGTGAAAAAATCAATTTCCCATAGGAAACTTTAGACACGGCTACAGCTCGAACTGCTGAACGGAATTACACCAAATTTGGCAAAAATGTTCTTAAATGGTGTAAATCCATTCAGTAGTTGCTAAGAAAATCAAAAAATAAAAGTTTCGGTATGTAGAGGCATGGAGGATCCGCGCACCCTGCTGATCACAAGCTGCATTCTAATTGGCTGTCAACACTTCAAACCAGGAAGTGTTGGCAGCCATCTTGTGCCTCGTTAGAACCAAGGCACAAGAAAAGAGAAAAAGAAATTAACAAAACAAGAAAAGGGGGCAGGGTAGAAAGACCCTGACCTCTTAGGCCTGCTCAGGGGGTCCCACAAGGACCCACAGGGCCCAAAAAAGCATCTTAAAAAAAAAATTGGCCGAATTTGCGCTGGGTTTGCGAATCCGGCTGAGAAAAAGATAAAAACGAAGTGCGGGCTCCCGCGGTTCATTTAATTGAAGCCCCCGGGTGGACCAGGTCCCTGGGGCAGTACAAAAATGTGTGGGGGCCCTAAACCCCCCCACACTGTCCTGGGGACCGCAACCTCCAGGGCTTTGCATAAATATTTGCGGGGGACACACAGGCCCCTGCAGCCCGAGGACCGCCACCCCCGGGGCTTGTTTTTTTAAAGTTTGGGGGGTCTCTAAGACCCCCCCAAGCCCCAAGGGACCGCCACCTCCCCGGGGCACTAATATTTCAATTTAGGGGTGCATAACGGACCCCCGAGCCCCAGGGACCACCACCTCCAAGGGGCTGTTATGTTTGGAGGGGGCCGCGTGGCCCCCCTCCTGGAGCCTGTGATGTCCCTGCAGACTGCCACCCCCCAGGGCCGGCTCTTGCAGTGTCCCGGGGTGCCCACCCCCGGGACTCAGCAGTTTGCTGTGGCAGGGCGGGAGCCTCGCGGCTCCCGCCCTGTCATAGCAAACTGTAGTATGGATTTTGGAAGAGAGAGCAGGAAACCTGCTCTCTCTTCCAAAATTCAAACCAGATTGCTTTTCCACATGGGGAGCTGCATCTTTGCAGCTCCCTGTGTGGAAAAGCAATGCCGGCTCTTGCAGGAGGCGGGTAGACGGCTGGGACTGTGGGGGCAAGGAGATGCCAGGCCCCGGGGGATGGGGTCCCGGGGGCCATAAGTGGCGAGGGAGGGTGGCTGTGTGGCAATTACAAATTTGAAAAAAAATATGCAAATGCTGGCCCCGGGGATGGGGTCCCCGGGGCCATAAATGGCCTGAGGAGGGGGACCATGCAGCCCCAATCCATAATAATTTTTAAAAAGTTGGGCCATGCCCCGGGGGATGGGTTCCCTGGGGCCTGGAATTGGCCACGGGAGGGGTGCCCACGCGGCCCCCTTCCCCTTAATATATATATATATATATATATATATATATATATATATATATATATATATATATATATATATATATATATATATATATATATATTTTAAATGGGGGTCTGGGGTCTGGCACTGGGGGATGGGGTCTCCAGGGCCCAAAAACAGTACAAAGAAGGGGGGCCACACAGCCCCCTTCCAAACAAAATCTTTAAAAACAACTCGCAATTGTGCCGGAGGCCCCGTCCCCTCCCAGCAACACTCTGCAAAGACGCCCTGTGGCGCGTTTTCAGTTGGGGAATTAATTCCCCTTCAATACTGGGGGTTGCTGCGGGCCAATTAGCCCACCAGGTACCTCCAGTAAGCGCCACAGGACTGCGTTGCAGCGAAGTGGTCCAGGCCACACCCTGTTTTACACCTCTCTGCAACGCAGCTCTGTGGCGCTTACTTGAGGTACCTCGTGGGCTAGTTGGACCTAAGTTACCCAAGTTTTGAAGGTAAATTGATTCCCCAACTTAAAATGCACCACGGGGCGCGTTTGCACAGTGGTGAAGGGAGGGGGCGGGACCTGAGGTGACATGTGTGCAAACACACCCTGTGGTGCATTTTAAGTTGGGAAATGAATTCCTCTTCAATCCTGAGGGTCCCTGAGGGCCAACAACCCCACCAGGTACCTCCAGTAAGCGCCACTGTGCTGCGTTGCATAGAGGTGGGCCAGGCCATGCCCCTTTTAACACCTCTCTGTAACGCAGCTGTGTGGCGTTTACTTGAGGTACCTGGTTGGCTAGTTGGATCCCAGGGACCGTCAGAAGTCAAGGGGACTTATCTCCCAACTTAAAACGGCCACAGGGCGTGTTTGCACACGTCACCTCAGGCCCCCCTCCCTTCACCACTGTGCAAACATGCCCCGTAGCGCGTTTTAAGAGGTAGTTTTAACCCCCTTGCCCTATTCTGTACTAGCGCCTTACAGAGGAGGTCATGCTAATCACAGGGGTACCCCAATGCACAGTGTTCCTTAGTGTATGTAGGTGTTTTCACTGTATTCTAAGTGTCTTTTAGCATAGCACTGGCTCTAGGCCTAGTTAGTCAGAGTCATTTACCACCAGTACCCATCTGAAAAAGTTGTGGGCACAGAATGATTTTTGAACAAGGCCTCTTTCGGCCCCTCTGTTGGTTCTTTCTGCACATGTCTGGCTTCTTCCTGCACTTTTCTTAATATCTTTGTGGATTTCTGTTGCTTCTTCCTGCATTTCTCTTGCTTCTCTCTGTGTGTGTTTTCTTCTTTCTTCACATGTCCTACCTCTGTAGGCCTAGTTAGAAATTAGCATTTGAAAAATCTTTGAAATTCATTGAAAACACCATAGGTTTCAGGCACGTTATAGTTAGAAATTAGCATTTAAAAAACCTTTGAAATTCACTGAAAAAAACATAGGTTTCAGGCACGTTATAATTAGCTCATGACATGGTCAGTGACATCAGTGATACTTGGCTGCCAGGTAGGAGAAGGATCTTCCTCCCATGGTGGCTCTTCGGATGCGTGGAACGGCGGCGAGGGCGTGGCTGGTTGAACGAAGCTGTCGGGTGGGAGTGTAGAAAGTCAGGCGGTTGTTGAGGTACCTGGGGCCCAGGTCGTGGAGAGCCTTGTGTGCGTGGGTGAGAAGTCGGAATGTGATTCTCTTGTTGACGGGGAGCCAGTGCAGGTCTCTCAGGTGTCCGGAGATGTGGCGGTGCCAGGGGATGTCCAGGATGAGTCGTGCGGAAGCGTTCTGGATGCGTTGAAGTCTCTTCTGTAGTTTGGCCGTGGTTCCGGTGTAGAGGGTGTTTGCGTAGTCCAGTCGGCTGGTGACGAGAGCCTGGGTGACCGTCTTCCTGGTTTCGGTGGGGATCCAGCGGAAGATCTTACGGAGCATGCCTAGGATGTTGAAGCATGAAGATGAGACGGCGTTGACTTGTCTGGTCATCGAGAGGGAGGAGTTCAGGATGAAGCCAAGGTTGCGTGCGTGGTCCGCTGGTTTGGGTGCGCTGCCCAGGGCAGGGGGCCACCAGGAGTCGTCCCAGGCTGAGGAATATGGTCCCAGGATGAGGACTTCCGTCTTGTCTGAGTTGAGTTTCAGGCGGCTGTTCTTCATCCACTCGGCTACGTCTTTCATCCCTTCGTGTAGGTTGGTTCTGGCGGTGGTTGGGTCGTTGGTGAGGGAGAGGATCAGCTGAGTGTTGTCGGCGTAGGAGATGATGTTGAGGTTGAGTTGGCGTGCGATGGCCGCGAGGGGGCTCATTTAGATGTTGAAGAGGGTGGGGATGAGTGAAGATCCTTGTGGTACGACGCAGATGACTTCTGTGGCCTCGGATCTGAACGGGGGGAGGCAGACTCTCTGGGTTCTTCCGGCGAGGAACGAGATAATCCACTCCCGAGCCTTCTCTTGGATTCCGATGTTGCTGAGGCGTTGTACTAGGGTGCGGTGGCAGACCCCGTTGAACGCTGCGGAGAGGTCCAGGAGGATGAGTGCTGATGTTTCCCCGTTGTCGAGCAGTACAGTACATACGCACTCACAGATTCTTAGGTTTACACACACATCCACTCACTCACCCGTACAGTCACTCATACTTATGGTCACTCAGTACAGGACTATCATATGCACTCATACACCTATATACACACTCACACACCACCACTCATCCATAGAGGTACTCACACACCTAGTCAGTCATGAAAACAATTAATCACACTGCCATTTACTCACCTATACAATTATACTCACACCAGCTCAATCACTCATACAAATACTAGCACATTCTTACGCTCTGATACAATCACTGATACAAGCACACACTCATCCATACAGCCACGCTCAGAATCACACACTCTCACTTATAGCCATTTATATACTCCAACACACGTATATACTGCCTTTCACATATGTAGTTACTCACACATGTACCACTGAGATATACATTCACTCACTAACACACCCATACACACACTCACCCACCCATACAGTCCATCACAGATGCACTCTTGAAACCATGCACCCAGTGAATCATCCTCTCACACATCTATGCACAGAGTCACACACACCCCACACACATAAACACTCAAGCACCGATACAGATACTCAGACAACCAATCAATAACCCATATAGACACTAATGTAGCTATTCACAAACCCATGTAGCACCAACAGACAGACGGATACAGACATTCACACAGTTTAGTCACTAACCTATGCATTCAGTAAGATATGTTTTATCACTCACTTATAGAGTCAGTCACGCACCTACTAAATCATCAATTCAGATACTTATACCCCCACTCATTTTTCAATACGCCCTTCCCTATATATATTAAACATATATAAACTTTGCAGAACCACACAATCACTGGATTATGTCATCAGTGATTTCATTTGAGATGTCGTCAGTGATGTCACTGACCATGACATGAGTGATGTAATATGTGACGTCATCAGCAGTGCATTGCAGGGGCGCAAGTTAAAGTTTTGGTTTTGTACGAGTGAAATGTCCAACTAACTATAACTTTCCCTAAAACCTATGATTTTTTCAGTGAATTACTAAGGTTTTTTAAATGCTAATTTCTAACTATAACGTGCCTGAAACCTATGGTTTTTTCAGTGAATATATATATATATATATATATATATATGTATATATATATATATATATATATATATATATATATATATATGTATATATAGAGAGAGAGAGAGAGTGAGAGAGAGAGAGAGAGAGAGAGATCGAGAGAGATATTTATATATACATGCCAGTGGAAATAAATATGGCACAATAAAACATACTATTTGGAAAAAGTGTACTGATAAACATCTATTCAAGCAATAATTTCTACAGCACTAGAGAGATTATCAGATTTGAGAAAACACTGCTCAATGATTCAAAATTACATTCTAGAATCACTAAGAAAACAACTGGCCTCATATCTTAGAGGCGTTATTCTTGTCTTTATATATCCGTGTTGGATGTAACCCCTTGTGCTGTGGATATAGTAAAGAGATTATTGTAATAAGCTTTGTAACTAATGCATATGAAAACATAACATGGCGTAACCAATACATGCTGATACACTGAGTGCAATATGCTATTATTCTCTACACATGCAGATGCACAGAGAGTAATATATGATGTATTACCATACAGATGGATATATAGAGGGAGTGTGGATAAATGATCTCTACAAACCTTGCAAATAAACAGAGAACTTACTTCCAAGATTAATGACATTTACACCAGGAAAAATAACGTCCAATTTAGAAACGAAGGCGTTCCATGCAGAATTAGCAGTGGGCTCCCGTGGAATGCAATGTGCTGTCCCGCAACAGCTACATCCACACTGGTGGCTGCACGCGTCAGTGCAAGGACTGCACTTATGGGCCTCTGTGGATAGTTGGAGTCATCTGTGTGTAGGTTGTGTTGGGGCTCTCTTTTCTGTAGTCATTATGAAAATGTTATTCATTAATGGGTGTTGTCTCACAATGGATTGGGGAGGGGGACTTCCTTGATTGCAATCAATTCCCACCTACTCGATTCCTGTGTTGGTTTGCTGGGTTAAGAGAATGTGATGTTGAAACAGACAGACTTACTGTGCTATTTTTCCACTTCTTTTTCTACTATGCATGCATCTAAACCACTTGTGCAAACGTCTCATGCGCTAAAAACACAGGCGGTAATATTGCCTGCTTACTCATGATACAGTCAGAAGACTTTAGTGAGGATTGTTGCCCAAATCACACTACACGAACTGAGGCTCTTACAATACATCTGCACAATGCCACTCTGCATGTCAAATCTCTGAAATAGGTAAACATGCATAGAAAAAATATGCCAATGTACCCAAAGTACATGGAAAAGCTCCGCAAAAGGTAAGCTAGCAGAAATAAAAGTGTGCACATATATTCCACCCTGGCCCATGTTTAATTGGAGTAACAATTATCTCTTTCTGGTGATCATTTCCTATATCAGTCCCTCTTAAACACATTCAGCATTCCTTTTCCAATTGCTTAGTAAGGTTTCCAATGCAGCCTTTGCAATGTCACCTTCCCCTAAGGAGGTGCTGGCTCCGAACAACCAGGGACCGAGGGAATGGTAAATTGATGAGCCTTTCACCGAGCTAAAACATCTGCAGGATGAAAGGCCTCGAGGCGACCCATTGTAGATCACGCTTTCAAAAACAACTCCGGCTCCGAGGCCCGCGCTTTTGTAATGGTGCCTTGTGCTCGCTAAAATAAACCCCAAATGTGGTGTCATGCCTCCAGACTGCACGTGGGGGTGCGGGGGTTAAACGGTTTCAGCTGTGTTTGGGAATGGGCTTTCCTCTGGGGAGCTGCCTGGGGTCATTGTGAACAGCTGGGAATTAACCATATTATCCCTCCAGTTTAAGGCAATTTGGCAAGGTCAGTTTTTGAAAGTCCCCTTCACACACATGCACCAGAACCCCATGTATTCTCGGGAGGACATGAATATTAAATATCAGAGGCCTTACATCCTCAAGTAGGTGTCTGAAAGGGCCGAGCAGGTGCTGGCCCGGGCAGCGTGTGAAACTGTCTCAGAGCAGAGCATGTCTGCAGGGAGCTCTCGAGAGAAGGGCTGTTTTGGGATTCAATGGTCTCTTTTAGGGTTTTGCTGAAAGACAACTGGCGGATTTCACCCAGGGGTTCTGGGAACCGGGGTCTATAACCAGGTTACTGGAATCAGCATCGTTTGAGAGCCATTTACTGTATTTCGAGGATTTAAAATTGCTTCCACCTGTGAAAAGTTGTAAGATGCAGAACTGTAAGGATTGCTTTAGGTCGGTGTAATAAGAGTGCATAACCCCAGTTACTCTGAAAAGTCTGGATGTAATTGGTGCAAAAAGTTGGGCACCGAGCACCCGTTACCCCATTTTTCACTGGGTACTTGGAGGGGAAAAAGAACATGGTAATGACGTTTCAGAGGAAGAACAAATGATTTCTAATATTTACAATATTAATTAGGAAATATGTTTAGTTTCATAACAGTTTTAAACAACAAGAGAGCAAGAGTAATGTGGTCACTCTTCTACCCCTAGAATAGTCTATATAACAACAACGAAACAGCAACAATGTGTTGCAAAAAAATAATTAAACAATGCAGCCCATACAACTAGTCAGAAATAATAAAAGTGACTCGACCATAAGATGACTTGTTTCATCATTGGGTTCTTTTAAAAGGGCCAGTGAATTAGTGCCCCAAAACTCAAAATAAATGTGAAGTTAAAAGAAAGACAACTGTTCCCTGTACCTACTTTAATAAAGGGACAGCCAGCCTCCAAGTAAAAACAAGTGAAATGGACAAACAAAGGTTGAGTTAGTTTGAACCCATGTGTCCTATGCAGCTATGGTGGTCAACATGTTTCTGCTGTTAGATGCTCATTTCGCTGAGCATTCACCGGGACCAATCAATAATCACCCCAGGTGGTCTACGCACGCTAAGGCATGACCAAACTGAGGGATAGGTGACACTAAAAAAAACTCACGGAACTCCCGTGTGGGCTCGCCTTGTATTCTCAGGGGCCTTCCATTATCAGCATTAATAAGCTGTGTGTCATGGGCTCTCGCGGCAGGGAAACCTTCACGTCGAACTTTACTTTTTATCCGACGACTCCCATCAGGCTCCCTAGCATCAAACCCATCTGTGGCCCGATGGAATCAGCATCGTTTAACATGAGAGTGGCCGCCATTTACTGTATTTACAGGATTTAAAATCCCTTCCACCTGTGAAAAGTTGTAAGATGCAGAACTGTAAGGATTGCTTTAGGTCGGTGTAATAAGAGTGCATAACCCAAGTTACTCTGAAAAGTCTGGATGTAATTGGTGCAAAAAGTTGGGCGCCGAGCACCCGTTACCTCAGTTTTCACTGGGTACTTGGAGGGGAAAAAGAACATGGTAATGACGTTTAAGAGGAAGAACAAATGTTTTCTAATATTTACAATATTAATTAGGAAATATGTTTAGTTTCATAACAGTGTCAAATCTTACTAGGCGCAAACAATAAGCAAACGTAAGGGTAGAAAAACAACCACCAGTGCGTAATCTTTTTTAGTGAATAGCATACACTTACGTTGTTTTGGTTTTTTTTTCCCTTTTTTTCTTTGGTGTTTTTTATGCAAGGAAATACAGCAATGGACAGTCACAAATTCCAAAAATACATAGAGTTACTTACAAACTCCAAATCAAGCAATATCTAAATCCAGTCAGCAATTGGCACCCACATTTTCGTTCCCAGGACCCTTCTTTTAACCCCCTTAAACTTGTACATAGCAGATTCTATTTTATACATAAATAATAATCTTTCCCACAAGTTAAAGAAGGAAGGGGGGTCTGGATTAATCCACTCCCTAGTGATTCAGGCTCGGGCTACTGCAATGCAAATAAAAAGAAAACAAGTTAATGGTTTAGATCTTGGAGTACCTGAGCCTATGCCAATGAGCAACAGCTCAACAGTTACCTTAACATTGCACTTGACAACAGCAACCAAAAAACGTTCAATTTGTTGAAAAAACTCCCCAAGCTTAGGGCATTGAAAAAACATGTGTACGTCATCGGCTGCGTACAAACCGCAGCAATTACATTTCGTCCCCACTGTCGTACTCCATTTAACAACTTTACTGGGAGTGTAATGAAGATCGTGTATGCACATAAAATGTTGAGATTTCAAAATCCCGGTTGTTAAAAATTCGGAGGCAAGTTTAACAGACTCATAAACATCAATATCAGATGTCCCCAATTTGTTACCCACTTCGCCTGACACTGATCTAAATCGTCCCCAAATTCCTCCATCAGACATGAATAAAAACTACCAATTGATGTTTTTTTTTGCAAATATTCCAAGAGGGGGACTTTATTCATACTAGTGAGTGAAACAAATGGTGAGTTTTGGAGAAAGCTGCGAATCTGAAGAAACTTAAAAAAATCATTTTTGCTTAAGGAGAACTTACTCTGTAGCTCCTGAAAAGAGGCCAGTTGGCCATCAAAAAACAAATCGCCCAAATAGCATACTCCTTTCAACTTCCACCTAATGGCAGGTAGATCACAAAAAATCGCAGAAGGCAAAAGGCCAGACACGGCAAAGGTTGTACAAACATTCAGTTTAGTTAAGCCCAGATGCTTCCGAACTTTTTGCCACACACAAAAAGCTGCTTTCAGCATCTTGAATTTCGTTTTTTTATAGTAGCTGGGTTCTATCAGCTTAAGGAAACAGGCTTTCATTTCTTCTCCCATGATCATCTCATAAATTGACGGTGTATTGCAGGGAGGAATTCGGGCTCTATCGCCAATTATAAGAGGACCAATAAATTGAAGAGTCACTGCGATATAATAGAACAGGAAATACGGGCCATTCCACCCGCCACACTCTTTACTAAGAATCTTTTTTTTTAGGGCTTTCAGCTGTCGTTTGTAGCCACACAAAAATCTAGATGTCACCCTTTCTAAGTTTTTAAAACACGAGTGCGGGAATTCCAGGGGTATTGTACGATAGATATATAATACCTTAGGTAGAATTAACATTTTTAAGACATTAACTCTGCCATGAAGGGATAAATGTAGATGGTCTAGATGTTCTAACATAGAGTTAATTTTAGCCACCACTGGGTTCATATTTAGTTCCGGAACATCGGATATAGGTAGCGAGATTTTAATTTCAATATACGTAACCTCCGAAACAGTAGAAATATTAGTCGGGAGGTTATCTCCAGAACAAAGAATCTGGGTTTTCGACAGATTGAGTTTATTCCCGGAAAAAGATCCAAACTGTGAAGCTAAGTCATAAATTACGGGCACCGCAGTCTGGGTGTCGGTTGTAACAATGACGATGTCGTCAGCATATGCTAATGCTCGATAATTTACGTTAGCTAGACAAATAGGTTTAATCTTTTCTTCCAAATTAAAGCGATTAATTAAGGGGTCAATATAAAGTGCAAAAAGTAAAGGAGAGCAAGGGCACCCTTGTCGGGTACCACGGGTAATTGAAAAAAAAGGAGATAGTTGTGCATTAATACGAATACACGCTTTAGGGACAGCATACGTGGTCTTTAGGGCAGTTAAAAAGCCCTAATCAAATCCTTTTCTAGCCAGAATATCCCATAAGTAGGCCCAGGCAACCCTATCAAAGGCCTTTTCGGCATCCAATAGTATTAACCCAATATTTGATCGGGTGCCTGGGCCCAATCTAGAAAAGTAATAAGTCGGCGAATATGGTCCGCCGTATCGCGTGCAGGAATAAACCCATGTTGATATTTGGAAACCAGTGGGTTAATGACAGTGGATAGTCGCGAAGCCAGGATCTTAGAAAATATTTCGCTATCTGCATTTATCAAAGAGATAGGGCAGAAAGAAGACGGAGAAAGGGGAGGTTTATCCTTCTTTAAAAAGACCGTAATTATAGATTCTTGCCAGGCAGGAGGGACAGTACCCTGCTGCGCTGCTATAAATAAGGAGACCAGTTCAGAGTTTAGGATGCCTAGGAAAAGCTTAAAAAACTCCAAAGGGATTAGCATCAGGCCCTACCGCTTTACCCGAAGCTAGGGACAAAAGAGATGATTCTATTTCTTCCCAAGTAATGGGTAGGTCTAATTGCTCCTTTTCCTCTACTGCTACAGTGCCATTTACAACAGGATCAATAAACTTGGTTGCCCTGGCTTCAAGATCCCCACCGACGTCCTCTGTATAAAGTCTGGAATAAAATTCTCAAGACACCCCAAGTATCTCTGTAGTATTATTAACAGTTTTCCCTGCATCATCCATTATTTTATCTATACTAGAGAACACAGCCTTCTGCCTTACTCTCTTAGTCAGGTGTTTCCCTGAATTTTCCCCCACTTCATACACCTCCGATCGAAATGCAGCAAGTTGTTGAGAAAGTTTTGTGGCAAATCCATGATGAATCCTAACCTTCTGAGCCAATATGTCTTTTAAAATGTTATCAGTACCAAGTCCCCCATTACATGCCTGCAAGTTTTATCTCAAGGTCTCTCAGTTTATTCATCTCCGCTTCTTCCTTCTTCCTACTCTCACTCTGTTTTTTTAGTGAGTAGCTCAAGGTTTCACCCCGAACCCCGCATTTGAACGCATCCCATACTACCTCAATAGAGGCAGATCCCTTATTGTTTTAAAAAAACTCCGGAATCCATTTACTCATATGTTCAATATAGAGTGAATCATAAAGAAGTTTTCGCTCAAAGGACCAGAGTTTCGGATTTTGTGAAAAGTTTAAATTAATACTAAGGGTAATGGGGTTGTGATCAGAAATGACTTTAGGGAGAACCTTATACCCTAGATTTGCAGAAGTATTAATTAGCCCTGCAACAACCACAAAAAAATCAAGCTTAAAGTGCTTCTGATGTGGGGCAGAGAAAAAAGTGCACCCAGATGTACCCCCAGATCTAAGATACCCTACATCAAGTAGTCGAAATTCCTGAACAATACCTTTAACAGCTTTGTATACATTTTTCTTCGTGCCTACATAGGGGTTACTGCTAAGTATGTCAAATGTATCGTCCAAGTGCAGATTAATATCCCCGCACATTATTAGCAAAGGTGGCCATAGGGCTAATTCAATGCTTAATTGATCTAGAACAGAGGGATCGTCGACATTGGATGCATAAACTGAACAGATGGTCGAGATTACATCCCCAAATTTCAATTCGGCTATTACCCATCGCCCCAGTGGGTCCTCTTTAGTTCTTCTGACCTTCCCCAATCCAAATCTTTTCAAGATAGCAACACCCCTTCTGGTAGAGCTATGTCGCGAACAACCCCACCCTCTAATCCAAGATCCTTAAGCCACCCTCTGTTCTTCCAGGCCAGATGAGTTTACCCATTTTCCTGTCTAGTTAAAGACCTGTCACAAGCCAAAAAATACTATTAGATGTATGAAATGTATTAGAGCGAAAAAGCAAAAAAACAAGCACATTTTGAGTCTTGATAAACAAACGCTGTCCATTTACTGTTTTTCCTTGCCCCCAGCACACCACCCCTTCCCCCACCCCTCCTCTCCTCCCCCCTCCCCATTCCCCCACCCTCACAGAACGCACCCAACAGAGTTGTAAGGACAAAAGTCCTCATTGATGGTAAGTGGTCGTGAGTAAAGTCTCCCCACCTGTGCTGACCAAAACCCGCTTAACACCCTATAGCTAAGTCACCCATACAAAAAAAAATACGTAATCAATTACTTATTCCTGTAAATAAGTCCTACACTTACTAGAGTTACATTGTATCTACAAATTGTTGCGCTTTGATCTCTGAAACAAAGAAAATTGTTTTCCCTTTATACACAACCTTCAGTTTTGCAGGGTTTAGTAAAAATACTTGCCCCCCCCTTTGCTTGAATGGGTGAAATTAACTGCTTGACCCTCCAGCGTTGTTGCACAGTTACCTGGCAAAAGTCTGGTCGGACAAAGAATTCATGCCCCAGACGCTTCCTAGTTTGTAAAGGTCTGGCTAGGTCGTACAAGATTTCTCGAAATAGATAATTATGCAAACATATAAGAATAGCTCTTGGTTTCCCACCATCCCCGCCCGGATCTCGTCTCTGAGCGAAGGGAAAACGATGCACCCTTATAATCTCTTTATCCCAGTCCCAGTCTTTGAGATCTGGAAAAGCAGCTATAAACAAATCAACAACAAATCGCAGTACATCTTTTCCCTCTGAATGTTCTGGTATCCCCAGTATGTGCAGATTATTTCGATGTGCGCGGTTTTCCAGATCGGTGAGCTTCCAATCGACATCCTGACCAGTCTTTTGCAGCTCATTAATTGAAGTTTTCTGGGTAGAGAGCTCATTCTCCACAGTGGAGATCCGAACTTCCGCTTCCTGAACTCTTGTAGTGGTTTCGGTACAGGACTTGGCTAATCGGGGGACCACGTTTTGTAATTTATGAACAGCTCCCTGGGTCCGAAGCCCCTCCGCTTTAGTCTCCTCTCTATGAGCCATGATGATTTTATACATCGATGTTTGCAAATTGTAGATGGATTTCAGCGTAATTTCATCTTCTCCTTCAAGATTGTCAGGCGCCTCTCCCTGATTCTCTTGTGTTTCTGGCACCCCCTCCCATTGTGGTTGATCTATCATGTTTGAAATGTCAATGAAGGGGGGGGGTTCTATAGATCCGGGATCTTCCGAACTGTACCAAGAGCCTCTTCACTTGTCGGAGAATCTGATGTTAAAATATCCTCTTCAAAAAGTGGATTGCCATCATCTGAGAGAGAGAACCTCTCATTATCATTACCATCACCGATCTCGCCTTCTGATACTATGGAGACGTCTGACATAGAATAGAATTGCCCCCCTGATCCAACAGATTCCCCGTCATTTATAGCGGTCTTCAGCTCATCTCTTTCTTTTTCCGCCTTATGCTTAATTAAGCTGACATTAAGATGCAATTTATCAGCCTGGCTGCCCCCACCAATAGTCCGGGGTGAAACTCTGACTTCACCAACAGCCTGGCAGAGATTCGCCAGCTCATCATCAATATCCTTTTCCTGAGGGGGTCCCAACTGTCCAGTTACACCAATAGTCCGGGGTGAAACTCTGACTTCACCAACAGCCTGGCAGAGATTCGCCAGCTCATCATCAATATCCTTTTCCTGATGGGGTCCCAACTGTCCAGTTACAAGTGTCATAATTGGCATGGCCGCGTTAGCGATTAGCTGAAACTACACGTTTTCCTCCTTAACTTGGCTATATATGAAAACGCCATTTTGAATGTTGCGGCGGCCATCTTAGACCATAAGCGGCCTCGTGGCCGGCGTGCCCTTTAGTCCGTTGTCCGTACCACTGACCACTTCAGTCTGCCCAGCAACAGGCTATTTTTAGTACTGGTCAAGCTTGCACATGCGCAGTCTCAACTGACCAGTTACCCCTCAGGAATGTGCACCAAACTGGCCAGCGGAGTTGTGCCCCCTCCAATGAGCTGGCTGTGTTCCAAAACATGACCATATATGTACATGAATGTGTTCTAACTTGTGCCGCCTATCTTTTATTGCCCCAAAACTGTATATAAATCGGGGTCACACCGGTGTTCGGTGTGATACCTCTTGCATTACCGAAGGGTGCTGTATGAGTGTACCACCACCCCATGGGGTCTTAATAAACTTGTTCTTTGCCTTTTACAGTTTCCGTGCCAACAGTTCTTGAGTGTAAGTGGGTTATCTTCGGAGCATGTAGGCCTTGGGAACCCTGATTACTACAAATTGGCGACCACGACCAGGGACTCATCGGCGACTCGGATGCCCGAAGGAGAGGTCGTGACGAAGGCTTGGAAACTCGCCATGGACGCGCGCTGCCACTGAGTGACCCGAGTCTTGGCTCCCACGGTGTTTCTTCCTTTCCTTCCGATCTGACCTTCCAGGTGGCGCCGGTCTCCGACTGAGTTTTCGAGTGTCTGCGTTGCTGGGAAAGTGCCGTTTGGCTGATTTGATCACAAGACCTTGGCAGTTGGAATCTGGACATTTGAGAATTTGGGTAAGATTTGTGTTCGGTAAGGTAGTCTTCGGACGCTTACTGAAGTTCTATGATTTGTGTTCGGTAAGGTAGTCTTCGGACGCTTACTGAAGTTCTATGATTTGTGATCGGTAAGGTAGTCCTCGGACGCTTGCCGAAGTCCTACGATCTATGATTTGACTTGAGTTAGCTAACGTTTGTGAATTTGTGATCTTTGAACTTATATGTGTAGTGCACTTCACATAGGCAGGCATGTAGAGATGTTTCTCTAACTTTGTTTTTTCCTCTGAGCGGCACATTTGTGGGAAGTACTGTAAGTGCCATTTTGTACGGTGTCACGCTTTTGTGATACTTTTTGAACATGCCTGTTTTCAGCACACTCCGAGGGATGTGCTGTCTTGGAAATGGTACCACAATTAGGTTAGCAGAAGCACAGCCGGCTCCCCCAGAAGGAACACCAAACCGTGAGATGTACATTAAATTTGGCCTTCCCCCTATTATGTACAGCAAATTATGGCATAAGTACACGAAAACCGATCCTGAATTGCAATGGCCTCTACATGGGTCGTTCGATTTACGTAAAGTACAGTTTGTGGAGCAATGTTTGTTTCAACGCAGGTCTAGACAAAACATGTTTGATTGTGTGCGAATGTGGGAGAAAGCGGTGCGTGAGCGAATGAAACGTGAAGTTGCCTTGGCGGACAAAGAGCAGCGCAAGGCTGCTCGGGATAAGGCTTTACAGCTTGAGGAAAAGGAAGCTCAGGAGAAGAAAGAGAGGGAGGAACGGGAACGTAAATTGCAAACGACTGGTCAATTTCCTATTCGCCGACCGCTTTATCCTGTCCTTAATAATGAAATTGATGATTTTTCATTGCTAGATCGGTCACCGCCTCCGTACGTTTCACCAACGGCTCCAGCTGAAGATTCGGGAGATGATGGGCAGGATAAGTCGGAAAAGAAGGGTATATCCGCTCTCAGGTTTACTACGGAGAGGTCCGCACATTTACGTAGTTGGGCTCGTAAAGTGAATAGGAAATGTGTTTCTCAGGATGAGGTGATTGCGGAGAGGAGTAGGTGGTCGGATCTTGAATTAATGTATTTTTTGTCTAATTTGGCAGATGAAGTTGTTGCCGCGTATCGTGACCTTTCAGACACGTTAGAACCTAAATCTGTGTCAGTACATCGTGAGAATTTGGATAAAGGTTTATTTGCTCTTTCAGATGTTGACGACCTTTTCAAGCAACTGATCCAGCTGCGGGATGAAACAACCAGATTGCGGGAGGAGCGAAAAAGGAGGCAAAAGGAGGCCGAGTCGGAGCCTGACGAGCAGATTAAACAGTGTTCTCTACGGGGTTCAGATAAGAGTTCTGCATTGCATGTTATGCCTATGCGTGAAGCCGCACCTTTGTATGTCCCTCCTAAAGGGCAAGGTACAGATGAGGATAAATTGTCAAAGGATGCGAAGGGGTATTTTGTATACAATTGGGTGTATACGCCTTGGAATAGAGCAGATGTCATGGCATTGAAAAATTCTCTACCTGACCTTCGAAAAAATCCGGCGGCATTTTATGAAGGGGTGGAAGGGGCTATCTCGTCTTGTGTGATGACTCTTGTTGACATAGATTTGTTTTTTGGGCTAATTCTTCCACCTGATATGTGGAGGCAAATTCGTAAAAATAATGATGAAACAATACTGGGGGGGACATGGAAAGAAATAAATGCTGCCGATTTAGATAGGGAACCGGCATGTAAGCCTTGTCAGTTAATTCTAGATCTTCCGGCGGCTATCTTGATTAAATTAAAAACGCTTGTTCCTTCTAAAAAGATCGATTGGACTATGTTAACTTCGTGCAAACAAAAGCCCGATGAAACGGTTTCAGATTTCTTTACACGCTTCGAGGAGGCATTCCATGATTACAGTGGTCAATCTTTAACAGATGATACGGGTCGGCATTTGTTCGTAGATAAGTACGTGGCTAATCTCCTACCGGAGATTGCAAAACGATTGAAATCGAGTGAAAGTTCCTGGGCCACTGCGACCCCTGCGTCTTTGTTAACTATGGCTCAGTATTATGAGCGGCAGGAATTGGAGGCTAAAGAAAGTGTTGATAAAAAGGCGAAAGAATTGAAAACGAAGGTGATGTTGGCGCAGGTTCGGGGAACACAGGGTAGAGGGAATGATAGAGGTAGACGAGGTGGAGGGAATACGTCGTATGGTCGTACGGATATAGCGGAAGATCAATGTGCCTACTGTAAGGAGTTTGGGCATTGGGCTGATGATTGTCCGGTACTTCGTGAACAGCGTAGTCAGCGTGGTCGAGGAGGTGGTAGGTCGAGAGGAGGTTATACGGGAGCGAGAGGTGGCGGAAGTGATCGTGGAAGGGTTGAGGAAAGGGGCCGTGGCCAGGATGAACGTAACACGTTTGATAGACGAAATCAATATCAGATTTCGGAGGGTGAGAATGTGGAGCACCAGGATTATGTGCATGCATAGGACTGCGTAGGATGGGGTAAGGAATCAATTGAAGTGCCGGTAGATCAGCAGGGTCCATATGTAACAGCGGGTATTCTGGGTTCTACTGATCAATTTCTAGTCGACACAGGAGCTACTCGTAGCGCTTTGTCGAAAAACTTGGTTCCGAGGGCTCCCCTGTCTGGCGAAATGATTACATGTGTAGGGTTCGATGGCACACCCTCCCCTAGCCCATTGTCAAAGCCCCTTGCACTATGTCTTGACAAATTTTTCAGTTTTGGCCAATTTTTGTTATCGCCCCATACACCAGATAATATCCTGGGCATTGATTTGCTTAAATATTTTCGAGCAACGATACGGTGCGCTCCTGAGGGAGTGCGGGTTATCCTGAATGACAATTATCCTGACCCAGATAGGTTTTACACTATCTTAGACATTCCAGCTTTGGCCTCTCTACCGCACACGTTATGGGCGACCTCAGATACGGATGTGGGAGAGATGCGTATTCCACCAATACACATTACGGTTAAGGAGGGGGCCCCTCTACCACGAGTGCCACAGTATAAGATTTCGAGAGAAGGTGAAATTGCATTGACACATATTGTTCAGGATTTGATCTCTGCAGGAGTAGTGGAGGAGGTCCCTTATAATGTTTGCAACAGTCCTATTCTTCCGATCCTTAAGAGAGATACTGACGACAAAGTCTATCGCTTTATTATTGACTTGCGAGAGATCAACAAAATTGTCATTCCCCAATACCCGGTGGTGTCCGATATTACGACCTTGCTTACATTGGTCCCACTAACGGCCACAACATTTAGTGTAATCGATTTGAAAAACGCGTTCTTTTCCATCCCTGTCCATCCTGATAGCAGATATTTGTTTGGCTTCACGTTAAATAATAAATCGTATAGATTTTGTCGTGTTCCCCAAGGTTATACTGAAAGCCCTAGCATCTACAGCCAGGCTTTGAAAAGACAGCTAGATTCCTTTGAGTTGCAGACTGGCGTTGTTCTCATCCAGTACGTGGATGACCTTCTGCTTGCTGCAGACTCTTATGCACAATGTGAAGAAAGTACAATTGCGTTGCTTTCCTTTTTGGCACAGAACAATCATAAGGTTTCGAAGAAAAAGCTCCAATACTGTAGACCTCAGGTGACCTACCTCGGTCATCTGTTGTCTAAGGAGGGGCGTGCATTAACATCTGATCGAATTCAAGCAATTTTAGACACACCAGTCCCCCGCACGCAGAGAGATGTACGTGCCTTTCATAGGGTTGACGTCCTTTTGTAGACAGTGGATCATGGGTTTTTCACACATCATAAAACCTTTGCTAGCGTTACTGTCCAAAGCTACACCAATGCCCCTTGAGTGGACAGATGAATGTCAGAAGGCTTTTGAACAGTTGAGGCAGGTCCTTTGTTCCGCACCCGTGTTAGGCACACCAGACTACACGAAACTTTTCACATTGTACGTGCACGAGAATGATGGGTGCGCGTTGTCAGTGCTAGTGCAAGTACACGGGGACAAGCAGAGACCATGTGCATACTTCTCTGCCATTCTTGATCCTGTAGCACGAGGGTTGCCTGGGTGTTTTTGAGCGGTAGCAGCAACGGCAGTAGCCATACGGCAGAGTGAGGGAATAGTGTTATTATTATGCTGGTGTTAGTTCCTCACGCAGTAGATGCTCTGCTAAACCAAACAAAGACCCAATACCTCACGAGTGCACGGCTAACAGGATATGAGCTGACGCTTTTGGCGCCACATATTACACTGAAAAGATGCGCTACTCTGAACCCTGCCACTTTATTGCCCTATCCGGCCGAGGAGGGTCAGGAAGAAAAACATCACGATTGTGTTTTCCTGACCGAGGAACAGACAAAGGGTCGTGTTGACTTACAGGATGTGCCACTTCCAGATGTGGATGGGGAACTGTGGGTTGATGGATCGTGTTTAAGGCTGCCAGATGGTACGACTTCCGCAGCCTATGCGATCACAACACTTAAGACAGTGGTAGAAACAGCTAGGATACCACAGAAATCGGCTCAGGCAGCAGAGCTGATAGCCTTAACAAGAGCCTGCGAATTGAGTGCTGGCCTATGTGTGAACATATACACAGACAGCCGGTACGCCTTCGGAGTAGCACATGACTTCGGGCTACTCTGGAGAGAGCGTGGGTTTCTGACATCTCATGGAGAACACATTATGCAAGGAGAACTAGTGCGTGATCTCCTAAACGCGTTGCTTGGCCCAAAGAAAGTAGCGATAGTAAAATGCAGTGCCCACAAAAAGATCACGGATAAAGTGGGCCAAGGAAATGCCTTCGCAGACAGCATAGCGAGACAAACGGCTATGTCCCGAACTAGCTCCCCTATGTATGTGATACAATCGCAGGCTGAGCGATGGAGTGATGCTAGAGCAGAAATATTGGATATTCAAAAATCGGCTACTGAATGAGAACTTGCGGTATGGGCAACAGATGGGGTACTAGATGATGAGGGTTGTTGGAGAAGGAAAGACATGGAGAAATGGAAATTGCCTGCGGCTTACTTGCAGGCGATGGTCCAGATGACACATGGACTGGCGCATGTCGGAGCTCTTGCAATCACTCGACTGTTAACACGAGTCTGGGAACATCCCGAGATTGCGAATACAGCTAAGAGAGTAGTGCAGACCTGCCTGATTTGTTTACAACACAATCCTGGAAAGGGGACCCATACTCCGAAAGGAGGGTTCGTTCCACCTTCTGCACCATTTGAGGTACTCCAAATGGATTACATCCAACTCGAGCGCTGCAACAACCTGAAGTACGTCCTAGTGGTGGTATGCGCCTTTAGCAAATGGGTTGAGGCCTTCCCCACGAAAGACAATACAGCTCTAACAACGGCTAAGGTGTTGCTTAAGGAATTCTTTCCTCGCTTTGGAGTTTGCAAATTTCTGTGGAGCGATAATGGGCCTCATTTTGTTGGGAAGATTGTGGAGTATGTACTGAAGGGGTTAGGGATTCAGCAGAAGTTCCACGCTGTGTTCCACCCTCAGTCGGCAGGTCTGGCTGAGCGGTACAATGCTACGTTGAAACTTAAACTGGCCAAAATTGTGGCATCCACGTCGTTGAAGTGGCCAGATGCGTTGCCGCTAGCACTGCTCTCTCTTAGATCAGTACCCCATTCACGAACTGGCCTTACACCATACGAGGTGGTGTTTGGGCGCCCCATGAATATCTGGGGGTGCCCAAGCCGCGATTAATACATGATGTGCCTTGTGTTATGATGAACGATTATTTGGCACGATTGACAAATGATTTGCTTTCTATTCATCAACAGGTTCGAGAAGCGCTCCCTGACAACTCTACAGGAGAGGGCCATGATCTTCGCCCTGTTGATCATGTGATGATCCGATCGTTTGAGAGAGCGAGCAGTTTGGAGCCAAGGTGGAAGGGCCCCGAGCAGGTCCTCCTTGCGACCCGGACCGCTGTACGAGTGACCAACAGAAAGCGGTGGGTGCACTCGACACACTGCCGCCGTGTCTCTCCGGATCTGGTGACTCCTGCTGTGCTGACTGACTACAAAGAGATTCTGGAGAAAGAAAAGAGCCCAGCTGTGACGTCGGCCGAAGTTGAGGGAGCCTTCCCGGACCACGCTGTTGCCGGACGAGAGCACTACAACCTGCGTCCCCGATAAGAAGATTTTTTGGTTTTTGTATGTGACTGGTTGGTTACCACTCCAGGTTTGTGAAATGGAAACCGGGAATTCCAAGGGGGGGGGATCAGTTCTGCCAGTGTAGCGACACCCGTCTTGGCCCGGAGAAGAAAAAACGGCTACCTCGGAGTTCAGCACCGTATTTTTCTTTTTTAGGTATACACGCATGTGTATTTGAGACTTTGTGAACAATTTGAACTATTTGAGACTTTGCAAGAACTTTTCTGAACTATGGCATCATCAGCATCACGAGATAAGCGAATCTTGGGTGCCATTCTCTTTGTTCTGACTATTGTGGTGATAGCTGTAATAGCCTGGGTAGTTGAACTTGTGGTACCTGCACATGAACATTTGCTGCCGACTACCCCGGCTCCATCTGAACATTTTCACTTTACCTTACCCTACCATGAAGAACGACATCGGCAAACTTATCTGAATAACAGTTTTATTCAGATTCTTCATCACACGCATAATATGACCAATACTTCCAATTGTTGGGTGTGTGGGATGTTACCGGGGCATCAGAAGAGAGGGGGCACCCCACTCATTCCACTCCCGTTTTCGCATAATGGATCCTGCAATGCCTGGTACACCCTCCTCTTTACTTTGAGATGGCCAACAAAAGGGGGGGTGCTTTTCCGTTTGAATAAAATATGCTCCCATGACAAGGATGGGTTTCCACGGGCTGAGGGTACTCGATTTGAATGGGAAGAGTACAGGCCCGACAACGTGTCCGCCCCGCGTGTGTACAGCAATCAAAGAAATATCAATGTATCCAGCTCACATGTCATTAACGTCATTGCTACTAAAGCCGATTTGTGTATTAGAAATAAAGGTTCGATTGCGGTGGGGAAAAGTGAATGTAACACCACACTTACTTTTGATAGCCCAAATGGCATCTCATTTGTAGCATCTCGAAACACGTATTTTATCTGTGGAACGAAGGGTTATCATCAGCTTCCATTGGGATGGTTGGGCACGTGCTATGTATCGTTTGTGCTACCTCCTGTATTCATTGCCCCACCAATGTATCACAATGACTATATCTTGTACCACGACTTTGTCCTGAATAGAGTTAAGCGGACTGTTGTTCTGGTTGACATAGACCAGACTGATACTGCCTTGCAACAGTATGTGGACTTTAATTTGGGACTATTTTCCTTCGTGGGGGCTGCGTTGAACAGCCGGAAAATAAGACGATTGACACGTGTTGTCGAGGCTGTAGCGAATGACACTGCCATTGCCCTAGGAAACATCACCGAGGAACTACAGATTTCTAGAATAGTTACGCTCCAAAATCGGATGGTGCTGGATGTAGTTCTGGCTGACCGTGGGGGGGCATGCAGAATTATCGGAAGTAGCTGCTGTGTGTACATACCGGACAATTCTCCATCTGTTTATGATGCCATATCAAAGCTCCATAAAATCGCAGCTGAGATACATCCGGACAATGGAACTTGGACACTTTCAGGATGGTTCTGGTCAATGCTTACTACTTGGGGCTGGAAACTGTTAACGATTCTATGTATAATTGTGGGGGCACTGTTCCTTGTATGCCTATGTATCCAATGTGGCCCAGCCTTATGTTCCATGTGCCTATCAGCTTGCATTCCATCGAGACGAGCTCTTGCCCATGACAAAATGATGCTTCATAAAGAAGTAACACAAATAATGTTAATAGACATCGAGGACGAACATCCTGATTATGTTCACTATGAGGTAGATTCAGCTAAACGCTAAAAGGGTTGTCTGTCGTAATTGGCATGGCCGCGTTAGCGATTAGCTGAAACTACACGTTTTCCTCCTTAACTTGGCTATATATGAAAACGCCATTTTGAATGTTGCGGCGGCCATCTTAGACCATAAGCGGCCTCGTGGCCGGCGTGCCCTTTAGTCCGTTGTCCGTACCACTGACCACTTCAGTCTGCCCAGCAACAGGCTATTTTTAGTACTGGTCAAGCTTGCACATGCGCAGTCTCAACTGACCAGTTACCCCTCAGGAATGTGCACCAAACTGGCCAGCGGAGTTGTGCCCCCTCCAATGAGCTGGCTGTGTTCCAAAACATGACCATATATGTACATGAATGTGTTCTAACTTGTGTCGCCTATCTTTTATTGCCCCAAAACTGTATATAAATCGGGGTCACACCGGTGTTCGGTGTGATACCTCTTGCATTACCGAAGGGTGCTGTATGAGTGTACCACCACCCCATGGGGTCTTAATAAACTTGTTCTTTGCCTTTTACAGTTTCCGTGCCAACAGTTCTTGAGTGTAAGTGGGTTATCTTCGGAGCATGTAGGCCTTGGGAACCCTGATTACTACACAAGTGTTTCAGATGTTAAAGGAGTCTGAGAGGGGTTCGACAAAAGCATCCGCTGCTTTGGAACTGCTCCTGAAGGGTCAGCGATACCTTGCCCGTTAGCTTGGTTAGAAGTAATAGGAGACTGAGTGGTGCTCTCAGGTGCGCTCGCCCCAACAATGTTTTTCTTTTTAAATAGATCAGGTACAATACGCTCTCATGTGCTGCCATTGCGAGTGCGAACGTTGGAGCGGGTCTCAGGAGTGGTTATAACATTCAGGCTCGAGTCATTAGGTAAAGCATTGCCAGTACGAGCAGAGGAGACCGTCACTACAGCTGCTGTAGCATTAGTATTGGCATTAGCATTGCCCTTTACTTTAGCACCCTTGCCCTTTGGAGCCATAATTGCGAGAAAAAAAAATGGGGGGGGTTGTGTTTTAAAGGCGCAGGGCACGGATATTGCAACAAATGTTACAGCAAAGTATATGGAAATGAGTGACCAAAGCTTCCCAGGGCTTCCCTGGAAAAAAAAAAGTCCCGAAATATTCCCCGCAATCCGACACTTTACAGCAAGGAGCCGCAGTTCCTACCAGTCAAGCAATGAAGAACAGTCCCAGAAACTGCACTGAGAGTCAAACTTTACCGCACTCGGCGGTCGGCAACCTCCACAGATTTACTCCTCAAGCTGATATCAGTAATTCAAGCCGGCTCCTCCTCGCAACTCGACCCGATGCTTGCTTCCCCACTACCCGTCAGCAGCAGCGTCCAAACGGATTATGTGGGCAGTCTTCGACCGGAGCATCAGAGCGATGGCAAAGCTCTACGGCCACGTCAGTCTACACTGCTCGAGTCGGCACAGACCCCCCTCCGGTAGCTGCGAAGACGCGGAGCGGATTCCCGGTCAAAAAGCACCTCCTAGGGAGCACGCCACCAGAGCCTTCAGAGCAGCAGCAAACGCCGACTTACAGGAATCGGAAAGCCCCACTGATTCTGATATCGCATGCGGGATGCCGGTACGCCAAGGAGGCAGCAGAACAGCGGGATAACACGAGCAGCTCAGCAGCAGGTAGGAGCTCCGCACAACCTCTCACTCGGCCGCTAGAGCAGCCGCCATCTTGCCTCCAGATACACTTATGTTGGATGCAACAGTTGTTTGAACAACCCACACAGGTGTAACTTAGGAACTGGTGCAAATATTACTTTAATAAGCCTTCTTTACTAAATCGGGCCCAGAATGCGCTTGTTGGATTTCTATATTACCCACCATGCTGCACAATACGGTGACATTGAAGTTGCAGGAGTCCCAGCTACCAGGCAGGAAACAGCTCACGCAGTGCCAGATTCAGTGTGAGGAGGAAGACAGGTTCCTGCTGCTGTCCACTCTGCTTAACCTGTCGCTGGTGCGAAGGGAACCGATCATCTTTGTCAATGCCATTGACCGCTGTTATCACCTGAAGTTCTTCCTCAATGGGTTCAGCATATAGGCATGTGTGCTCAATTCTGAACTGCCTGTGCAGTCTCAGTGAGTCACCTGTGCAGCCAGCACCTGCATAATGCAGACATAGAAGTTGGTTCTAGCAATGCTTGCGAATTTAACTAACTTATATTAGCAACTAGCAGCCCGCCCGATGTTGTCCGGGGGCAATGAGTCTTCAGGGCCAGCCGCCCACCCAGGCTCCCGCCCGCCCCGGCCCCCGCCCGCCCCGACATTGCCCCGACCCCCGCCCGCCCCACCTCGCCGTTACCTTTCCTGAGCCGCCAAGACACCTATTAGCTACACGGACCAGATGGAAGCAGGGCCAACCGCCCGCCCCCCTCCCGTCCCGACCCCCCTCCCGCCCCGCCTCGCCTTTGCCTTACCTGAGCCGCCGCTAATGCTAGTTTTTTGTTGTATTCCAAGACGGACACGGACCCGATGGAAGCAGGGCCAACCGCCCGCCCCCTTCCCGCCCCGCCTCGCCTTTGCCCTACCTGAGCCGCCGCTACTCACTTCACTGCTGCTCCATGTCTACCACTTCTCCTCGTCATCACGCACGTCGCGGCCAGCGCTACGTCGTGGCCGCGCTACTTTCAGGGGATTACTTTTTTTTTTGTTAAATTTTTTAATTTACGTTTCATTTTTATTTTTTATAGCCTATGTCCATCTGCACGCCCTGGCAATTTCAACGATGTAACGGGAGTGTGGATTGGCGCAATGGTTCCCGAGTTTACCTGGCTCAAAGGTTTGTGTTCTCTCTTTATAATAGTACTAGCAGCCCGCCCCGACGTTGTCCGGGGGCAATGAGTCTTCAGGGCCAGCCGCCCACCCAGGCTCCCACCCGCCCCGGCCCCGGCCCGCCCCGACATTGCCCCGACCCCCGCCCACCCCGCCTCGCCGTTACCTTTCCTGAGCCGCCAAGACACCTATTAGCTACACGGACAAGATGGAAGGAGGGCCAACCGCCCGCCCCCCTCCCGTCGCGACCCCCTCCCGCCCCGCCTCGCCTTTGCCTTACCTGAGCCGCCGCTAATGCTGGTTTTTTGTTGTATTCCGGGACAGACACGGACCAGATGGAAGCAGGGCCAACCGCCCACCCCCCTCCCGCCCCGCCTCACCTCGCCTCGCCTTTGCCTTACCTGAGCCGCCGCTCCTCCCCGCGCTCCTCACTTCACTGCCGCTCCATGTCTGCCACTCCTCCTCGTCATCACGCACGTCGCGGCCAGCGCTACGTCGCGGCCGGCGCTACTTTCAGGGGACTACTTTTTTTTGTTGTTAAATTTTTAAATTTACGTTTCATTTTTATTTTTTATAGCCTATGTCCATCTGCACACCCTGGCAATTTCAACGATGTATCGGGTGTGTGGATTGTCGCTGTGGTTCCCGAGTTTACCTGGCTCAAAGGTTTGTGTTCTCTCTTTATAATAGTAGTATAGACTAGCAGCCCATCCCGACGTTGTCCGGGTATGAATTGCTGCCGGCCAGAAGTATATTGTTTTGTAGGATTTCGTTTTGATAGCATTTCTTATCTGTGACAGGCCTGTGAAACGCTCCGATTCACAGTGCACTGCTGATGCACTTAAGAGTGCGCGTTTAGTAGTGTGTGAACTCGAGTTTTCCTACTTTATTTTTCCTTGCAATATTACATAGCGCAAACTCGACAACATGGCATGAGCACAATTCACATTACAGAAGAACACATTATTTTGTGGTAGGCACGGGGAGACAAAGCAATTTGCCTGGAATCACAGGATGTTGAGCTGATGCTGAGATTCGAATGTAGCTCCCCAGCTCTAAAGTTCGCAATTCTAGAACTTGTGGCGGGAGGTGTGTCTAAAAGTGTATGTCGGTGCTGGCCATCAATGAGAGAGACCTCTGCATTTTTCAAATCGGTGGTGAAAAAATATGAGTATGTTGCTGGAGATGTGGGCCGCCGTGCCACCAATGTACTTACTGGGGGAGGGTAAACACACATTATTCCGCAACTTTCTTTCCGCATACCATCACTCCACATACTTTCATTACGAAAGCACCATGACTCCGCAATGCCATTATAACGCATGGCATTACATTTTATTTGCTTTTGCCACACATACATTTACAACGAAATTCGTTGTAAATGCATGAATGGTAAAATTATGTTTTTTTTAATGTTTGGATAAGGTAAGAATGGGTATAGGGGTATATGTTTTGGGGTACTGAGGTATATGTTTTGGGGTGCTTGGGTATTTTAAGGGTTCAGATATAGTTTTGGGTTATGGGGAACAGGGGTAGTTTTAGGGTTTAGGGATAGGTATGGGTTTTGGGGTTGGTAAGCGTGGCTCAAATCCACCCGAGTGACTTACCGCACTCACCTATAGTAACTCTGTAAGAAGTCAGCCGGACGGTGGAGAAGAATAAACAAGTTACTTTATTAGGCCACAAACTCCCATATGAGAGGGCCCTGTCCGACCATCACCCCAAAGAGTGCGTCGAGAGGACTGACTCTCTTCATCACAGCAGTACATTATAATGCGATACAGTACATTAGGGTACGCCCCTTCTGGAAAATTACTGAAACCCAGACAGAGGAACAATGTCCTCACACAGTAGGCATCTGCACCTGCAATGGATACATCGCTATCTTTACTCAAGGCCGCGGAGCTAGGCTTCAGCGTCTCTGGGGCATGAGAACATTACTGATAAAGAGACTTGTTAGTTTCGGCCACAGTTAGCTGAGAAACAAAAACTGCTGTCTTAGTGAAATTCTCTATTCCTACGGGAGGGGCAGATGAGCGAGTGCGACTCGCAGGCTCAGAGAGATATACAAAATGGAGGCACACAGGCTAAGCTAAGGAACTAATATCGTCACACATATAATTGAATAATCATGTAACAAGCAGGAATAATACAAACACGTGTATATATACGCACTTCATCAGTTAGTCACATGATGCTAACTCACATATGAAAGTAGGGATGGGTGAGGCATCGAAAAGTGAATTCTATCAGACCCTCCGTTTAGCATTATTGGCTAACTGCAGCCACGCATTTATTTGCCAAAAGGTAGCGCCTTCACAACCATTCTAAGGGCAGGGCATCATATTTATTCAAAAACCTCATCTGCAATAAACATCATCCAATGTGCATCAGGAATGTCAGTAATGATAGAGGCAGTATATTGACCTGACACCTTCTTTCGTTGTCGCAAATTGGAAGCACACATTGAGCAACATGGGGGGAGGCAGTATACACAGAGGCAACACGTCAGTAGTATGCTCACCACACCAACTAAACCCATCAATATTTTCCAACCCCAGGAGGAGAAAGCACCCCAGAGCCACCCTTGTAAGGACCATGTCCCATTATCCTGATGAAGTTCAGTCGCTAATCTATGGAGTTTCTGCACTGCTAAGTTAACAGTCGGAGCTGAGTCTGGAATATATACGCAACAAGACGCCCCGATGAAGCGACAGGCCCCGCCCCTATCTGCTAAGATGACATCAAGCACCATTCTATTCTGAATCGTAAATAATCTCATAGCCTGAATCTCAACGGACATGTTAGTCGCAATGTCAGCTTCAGTAAGGACTACCTTCTCCATCACCCTGGACAGTCGTCGAATGGCCCTACTATTAAATATCGGACCCCAGAAAGGCAGAAGACCCTTAGAGAAATCAGTCCATTGTTGTAGAGAAGTGTCTGTCTGATCAACGTCATCTACCTGGAGTTCCCTCCTTTTACGCTGCTCTTGTGGGCTGGGAAACCTACGATGAGTCTTGTGATAGTCGGAGGGGGCCACATATACGGGTGGAATCATATAGGCTAAGTAACATACCCCACCCCAACCTTCAGGCAACCATAAGTATCCATTATCTCCGCACACAAAATAGATACTGGGGGGAGTAACCAAGGAGGGACTGAGGGGCAAACGTGTTGATGCTGTCACGTTACAGGAACTATTGCCAACCTTGATGGGGCCCCTACCCTCTATACAAAAGAATGGTGACGGACCCACTACAGCCAAGGGAATCAAAGACTTAACACTGCCATTCCCTTTTGGCGGGTGTCTGTAGGACAGGGAGGAATTCAGCTGGAAAAAACTTTCTCTAACTTTGTCAGTGTCATTTGGAGTCAAAAACCGGCCCAACTTTTTCTCACACGTCTCTATAAATGTCTCATCAAAACGTCTATCAGTATATAGCCGTCCAAGGGAAGAGGGGGGCATAGGGCGAACTCGCATTGTCATTGTCGATCCCCTATTCTGCAGTCGAGGAGTCAGAAAATCTGGCTGCTGAAAATATTTAACCAGACCTATGAGAGTATACCACCCCACACAACTATTCACAGGTGTCAAGGGGAGCGCTAAAAATCTATCCTTCTTGTAAGCAGCAGAAGGCAAGAGCCCACAGACCCAACAATCTGTTATGTTTGTGGTCGCATGAGCATGGTGCAAAGTCTTTATAAAAACATTTTCTTTGTAACCTCGTCTAAGTATTCGTTCACCATAATCCACAGTAATAATGTTATGTTCAGGAACAGCAGTAGGTGTGGGTGCAAACACATGAACGGGATAGGCTTTATCCAAGAAAAACAATATACCAAGAGCCACTAGAAAAGCAATGAGCACTATAATAAGGAGTACTATTTTTCCCCTCCGGGAAAGGGCCAACCAGGGGGAAGCAGGCAAGGGTCTTCGAGGAGCCGCAAAGGGCTGCTCCTCATCAGGGATGGGGCGGCCAAAAGGGTGCATATCTAAAATTACAAAAATATATCAAAAAAATGAGAAAAAGACACTCTAAAAAAATAGTCCCAGACAATCCTGAAAAAACGGCCAGAGGGGTTCTTCAACCCTGAAAAGGGATCTTCTCCCTGTGTCCTTCAAAGCCTCACAGGCAGGCTTTTACCGTCCATACCTTAATCCCACGTTGCTTGACACACAGCAATTGAAACAGAGGAGCACGTAATCTGGGCCCCACACCACTCTATAGTCTCTTAGAACACAATCTTCGGCTAAACACCAGGGCTCTTACAAGTCCATCCCTACCACTATCAGAATCTCCGCTAAGCCCTTCTTCCAGTGTTTAGTCCAGCACACTTTCACTTTTTCCGGGGCCGCAGATTATAGCGAGTGCTCCCTCGCACTTCAGGGTCAGTGAACAGAACAGGTGTATCTGTAGCATAAACTGAACTCTTTGACGCCTTTTCACTAGTAGCAACGGGAGTAACGGAGCTTGTTTGAGAACTTTGTTCTGCATGAGACTTTGCGTTCGTCTTTTCACCTTGCTCCTCTCCCCTCAGTGAAGCATCCGAGAAGGGAACGTATCTGGGTAATTGCTCATGTTCCTCATCAGCAATGCCTTCTCTTACCCATTTGTCGTAGGGTAGCGGTAGCGGAACTTTCTTTACATGCGAAGCGTGCGTCCACGCTTTTCTGCCCTCAACTCGAAGTGCGGTACGTGTCGTGAGGAGTACTTGTCTTGGCTCCGACCACCTGGGCTCCAGACAAGATTTCCGCTGGTATCTTTTGACGAGGACCCAGTCCCCTGGTAGAATGGAGTGTCCAGGCCCCTCCGGCAATGGCTTCAGGGTGTCTGCTACCTGCTGATGAATAGAACGAAGATCTTTAGTCAAAGCATACAAGTAGTCTATCAACAGAGGATACTCTATCTCGGAAAAGCATTTGGGTCTGGGTACTCCCCAAACGTTGGCCGGGCGGCCAAATACTACCTCGTAAGGGGAGACACCCGTTTTGGAATTAACTGTCACTCTGGTAGAAAGCAAGGCTAAAGGAAGGGCATCTGGCCAACGGAGTTCTGTACTCTCCTGTATTTTGGCCATCTTTAATTTCAATGTTCCGTTAAATCTTTCCACAAGTCCCGCGGCCTGAGGGTGTTGGGCCGCGTGGAACTTTTGGGAAATCTGTAAGCCTTTACATATTTGTTTCATCAATTCAGCATTGAAGGACGTGCCATTATCACTCCAGATCACCCTAGGCAAACCAAAGCGTGAAAAATACTCTTTAATCAACATTTTAGCAGTAGAAATGGCTGTACAATCTTTTGTTGGAAATGCCTCCACCCATCTGCTGAAAGCGCATACAACCACCAATACGTATTTAAGATTATTAACCCTTTCCATTTCGATATAATCCATCTGAATCACCTCAAAAGGGAAAGAGGGAGGTGCAAAATTTCCCACTGGGACAGGGGTACCCTTTCCTGGATTGTGCCTCAAACATACCATGCACTGTTGGACCATGTGAGTCGCCACTTTAGAGATATTTTTATTGCTCCACACTGGGTCCAGCAGCTTGCATATACCTTTGGCGCTAATATGTGCCGGCCCATGAGCCATCGTCACCACTGGGAGGACATATGCGTTCGGAAGTAACCATCGTCTCTTATCGGTCACATCTGTCCAACATTCATCAGCATCCAATCGCCCCCCACCATCCTTCCATGTCCTCAATTCATCTTCAGTCGCTTTCTCTTGTATATTTTTTACACTCCGTACAGTATCTGCAAACATGTTAACGTCTGGCACCCATCTAGCTGGGCCTGCCACAAACATCCATGGTAATTTTGTCCGAGCAGTCTCTTTTGCCGTTTGATCTGCAAAGGCATTGCCTCGTCCCACATCATCCACTATTGTCTTGTGCGCGCTACATTTTATCACAGCCAGTCGCTTGGGTAACGTCAATGCTGTTAACAGTCGTAGTATCAGCGGACCATGCTGTATGCGTTGTCCATGTGAAGTCAGAAATCCCCGTTCTGCCCACAGTCGCCCATAATTATGAGCCACGCCAAAGGCGTATTGGCTGTCAGTATAAATGTTCACGTCCAGTCCCTCACTCAGTTCACATGCTCTCAGTAAAGCTATAATTTCTGCAGCCTGGGCCGAATTGTAAGGTATTCTAGAGGTCTCCACTACCATCTGTAATGTCGTTATCGCATATGCTGCTGTCGATGTACCATCTGCAAGTTTGAAACAAGACCCATCCACATACAATTCCCCATCTGGCTCATCTAAGGGCTTGTCCGTCAGATCCACCCTCCCTTTTGTCTCTTCCTCTGTTCGAAACAAACAGTCATGCATGTCATCGTCCTTTTCATCTGTGGGGATAGGTAACAATGTGGCAGGATTCAGTGTAGCACACCTTTTTATCGTCACATGGGGTGCAAAGAGGGTCATCTCATAGCCGGTAAAACGAGCACTCGTTAAATACTGCGTCTGTGTTCTGTTTAGTAAAATGTCCACAGCATGCGGTACCATTACTGTGAGGTCTGAACCCAATACGAGCCCTGCCGATTGTCTTATAGAGACCGCAGCAGCCGCCGTGGCTCTCAGACAACTCGGCAGCGCTCTTGCCACATTGTCGAGCATCGCAGAGAAGTAAGCACAGGGTCTCTGTTTCCTTCCGAAACATTGTGTTAGGACAGACAACGCGCAACCTTCCGCCTCATGTACATAAAGCACAAAAGGCTTCTGGTAATCAGGTGTTCCTAGAACGGGTGCAGAACATAAAGCAGTTTTTAGTGACTCGAACGCTTCCTGACATGCAGGGGTCCAGGGTAGGGGTTCGCACACTTCTTTGGTAGTCAGATACAGTAGGGGTTTTGTTAGTAACGCATAGTTAGGTATCCACTGGCGACAATACGATGTTATGCCTAAGAATGCGCGCACCTCTCGCTGCGTGTTAGGTACCTTAATGTTAGTTATCGCTTTTATGCGCTCTGGCGTCAATCTCCTCCCCACTTTCGAAAGGAGGTGACCTAGGTAGGTAACCTCAGTTCGACAGTATTGACATTTTGGAAGGGACACCTTATGCCCCCTTTTTGCCAAATGATGCAGTAATTTTATCGTAGCATCCCGACATCCCTCCTCTTCATCTGATGCTATCAGGATATCATCCACATACTGCAACATAACGTTGCCAGGTGGAAGTTCCAATTCGTCCAATTGTGCCTTCAGTGCTTGACTATATATGCTCGGACTTTCTGTGTAACCTTGGGGAATTCTCTTAAACCTAAAACTTCGGCCAGCCAATGAGAATCCGAAGAGATAACGGCTATCCTCATGTACTGGGATACTGAAGAAAGCATTCTTCAGATCCAGAACAGAAAAATACTTAGCCGATGGGGGAATCATTGTCAATATCGTAGTGATGTCCGAGACCACCGGGTATTGTGGCTCCACTACTCTATTCACATGGCGCAAATCAATCACAAAACTATATACATCAGGGGTATTATCTGCAGCATCAGGCGACCGTCTTTTAAGGATCGGCAGTATGGAGCTGTTACATATGTTCGAGTCTGTCTCTTCCACTACACCTGACCGAATCAAATCTTGTATTATTTGCAACAGGGCTTTTTCTCCCTCCCTAGGAATTCTGTACTGTGGTACCCTGGGTAATTTCGCTCCCACCTTAACTGTTATTGTTACCGGGGCAATATCCATCTTACCCACATCTGTATCATTGGTAGCCCACAAACTGTCGGTATTCCTTCGAATTCAGGTGGTAGTGGATTGTCCTTAGAGAAACATTGTAGTGGGCGAGCAACAGTCGGGCCTAGCGTGAGGTACACGCCGTCCGGGGAACAATAAATGGTGGCGTGCAACCTCTTCAATAAGTCTAAACCCAGTAAATTTTCTCCACAATTTGAGGTCAATAAAAATGGTGAATCAACAGTGAAAGGGCCAATTGTAAGTGTAAGAGGTTTGGAAATGGGGCTAATCACCGGGGTACCTGAAAAACCCACAGAGATATTGTTCTTGCCAGACAGAGCCGCCCCGGGGACCCGAGAATGAGCCACTGAACTTTTCATTGCACCCGTATCCACTAGAAATTTTTGCTGAGACCCCAACAAGTCTGCCTCGACATAGGGTCCCCTCTGATCAACTTCCACAGGCACTGGTCCCTCGCTCTGTCCTACGCTGTCCTAGTTATGGGAGAACCCCGTCAAATCGTCCACAGAGTAGTCATCATTATAATACTGACCACCGCCCCTTTGTAGCTGTTGCCTGTCCACACCATTATCAAAGTAATTTCCTCCTGGCCTCCCGCCCCCATCTGACCGCACAATCTGTCTCCCGGAGTCACCACTACCTCTCCCTCGTCCTCGCCCTGAACCGGCACTCGACTGAAACAAAGGGCAATCCCTCCACCAATGCCACTCTTGCTTACATTTCGCGCACTGATTCGGTCCCAGTCTTTCTCTACTTTCACCTCTGCCATAGCCGCCACTTCCTCGTCCCGGTGCAGCACCTCTCCCTCGACCTCTAGACACTTGCTGTAACAAAACCCTCGTCTTCAGATCCTTAGCCTTCTTTTCTTGCTTGTCCTTACTTTCATTTTCTCGGTGTTCATAATACTGAGCCATACTGAGAATACCGGAGGGAGAGGACGTCGTCCACGTACTCTCCGACGCTTGCAACCTTGCTGAGATCTCAGGCGATAAGTTCATGACAAACCTATTAACAAAGAGTCGCAACCCTCCATCTTGTGACACATCCTGCCCACTAAAGTCCATAAACATCTCTTCAAACCTCGTAAAGAAGTCAGAGACTGCCTCATCCTTTTTCTGCTTACAGGCCGTCAACTTGTCCCAATCTACCTTCTTCGGGGGAATGAGAGTGTGCATATACTTTATTATTCGCCCCGGTAACGCCAAAATCTCAGCTTTCGGCTTTTCCCCTGGCTTGTGCTCCTTATCCCAATCCTGCAGCTCCTGCCACGTACCACCCAATTCTTCCGAATGATCTGTACCCTTCACCTGTCGCCATACATCGACTGGGACCAGAAGCCCAAAAAACAGTTCGACATCAGCTAAAGTCATTACAGTGGAAGACGCGGCTTCCGTCAATTCTTTATAATATGCAGTCGGGTTCTTTCTAGAATCTGGCAACTGGGCTTTTAAGGCCAGTACCTCACTTCTCTTCCATGGTGTATACACCCATTGCTCCTGGAAATGTGCATCTACCCTGTTCCTGGTGACAGCCTTCGTGACCGGATCTACCATCTCGGGTATCTCGGGATGAAAGATAGGGTGCACCTCGCGCATTGGATGTATACCTGGAAAATGGAGCACACCTGCAGAGGGCAATTCATTCCTATACTGTAATAAAGCGCGTAGACTGCGCATCACCTCCTTCACCCCAGTATTCGTTCTATAGGCTCCGCTCTGTATATCTCGTAAAGTCGCCGGAGCCACACCTCCATACCCCTGCTCCCATAGCGATATTAATACATTTGCCATATGCCACAAAGCATGCTGTTGCATCAAAGGCTCAAAATCTTTCATTGTGGACCAAATGTCTTCAAACGAATAAATGTTATTCCTAGCCCACTGGCATGCCTGGTTGGCCACTATACTTTTCTCATCCAAACCAATCGTAGAACGCGTAAGCAACTTCCGTACCTGTCAGAGCAGTCCGCTACCTGCACCTCGACTCGGCGTTGACATCTCCTGACTAGGGGTGGTGCTAGCTGAAACAGTAGGGAGCGCTAGAGAAAATTGGGAAGGAGCGGGTGAAGTGGCCGGGAGCAAAGAAACGAGGGGCGTCGGGGGTGGGGAAGCAGAAATCGCTGCGCCATGCTGGTGCTAGGCACTTGCCAGTGGACCCGGAACCCCGCTAGTAGAGGCGGGAGCTGGTAGAGAGGGATACAATGACTGCGGGGCATAAGAACCTGTCAAGGGCCATTGTAAATCCACATTGTCAGCGGTATATCGGTGCCATAAAGTGCCAAACAAAATCGGGGGCAATCCATGCTTGATATACATATCAAAGTTTGGAGTGCCCTCAGGGGGTGCAGGTTGGCTCTCGGCAAGCCTGGAATCTGAGACGCGACAACAACACCCAAAACATCGTAACTTACTGAAACACGGCATCTCTACTTTGTTGTAAAATAAAACACTTCTCCACAAAATTTGTTACCTTCAATCGCTAGCTCGAGCTCATTCACACACATATAATATGCATTAGGGAACAACACACACACATACACATATAAAATTCTTCCAAACACGTGTTACCAAATGGGACAAGGCCCGTCGACCAAGTCCTGGGGAACCTGGACCCTACCGCAGACCGAACAGTACACTAACTGTTCTGAGGATGGAGAACACATCCGCTCCCCGTGCGGCACTACGGATCACTGCGCACTTTACCACGGGAGACCCAGGACTCACCTCCACTGAACCACCACTCTAGGAGTTCAGGGTAAGTTCCGGAGTCCACCCGCAATGAGCCACGCCTTCACCACAGTACCACCCAGTCGGATTACTACAAACAATATATCCAAAAATTCTCCCAACCTCGTCAAGTCTGTCAGAGCGCCTGCTCGCACTCTGAGTTCCCCGGAGCACACTAGCCCCAGGAGCACACCGGCTCCTCAAACCACCGGAGACACTCTAGTCTCCTGGAACACTCCAGTTCCTTAAACAATCACAGGTGGACCACTCACCTTCCGTAGGCGGTACCGACCTCTACCGTTCTCCACCTCCGGCTGCCAGGACCAACACGGTCAGCTCCGAGTTCCGTCTTCTGTACCCCGTCGTAAGATCCGAACCGGGACCTCTCCCGATCAGCAGGGTGGGGCAGCGCTGCGAGAACCAAGCTCGGCATCAGATGGGTACCCGGGCCCACCGTGCCGACCAGCGGGTCCCCGGTCTTCTGCTACCCACCTACGGGTGAGAAAGATCTTTATTGCGGGGTCCCTATTCGGGCGCCATCTGATAAGCGTGGCTCAAATCCACCCGAGTGACTTACCGCACTCACCTATAGTAACTCTGTAAGAAGTCAGCCGGACGGTGGAGAAGAATAAACAAGTTACTTTATTAGGCCACAAACTCCCATATGAGAGGGCCCTGTCCGACCATCACCCCAAAGAGTGCCTCAAGAGGACTGACTCTCTTCATCACAGCAGTACATTATAATGCGATACAGTACATTAGGGTACGCCCCTTCTGGAAAATTACTGAAACCCAGACAGAGGAACAATGTCCTCACACAGTAGGCATCTGCACCTGCAAATGATACATCGCTATCTTTACTCAAGGCCGCGGAGCTAGGCTTCAGCGTCTCTGGGGCATGAGAACATTACTGATAAAGAGACTTGTTAGTTTCGGCCACAGTTAGCTGAGAAACGAAAACTGCTGTATTAGTGAAATTCTCTATTCCTACGGGAGGGTGAGGTTCCGTGACGATCGTAAGTGATGTTTTCGACTCGCACGAATATGGTCGAGTCTGGTATCTATGAACCGCAAATGACGAGTTTAATGGGTGTACGCAGTTTCGCTGTACTAGCCTAAACGGTTCGTTTGTTTTGTGGGTTTATCTATCTGTACCCACGGGTTCCATCTTAGATGCGGCATCCATTTTGTCTCTTGCCCTCAAGTCGCCAGCGAACGGACGCTGTCCGCTTCGCGACCCTGGGATTCCCAAGACTTTTGCGGAAGACACGTTTCCTTTGAAAGTGTCTTTATGATGAGGGGGATAATACTGTAAGGCAGATGGCCCCGCTCGAGGCACATCTTGCCGTGCCGGTCTATTGTCTTAGCCGTGCATCTCATTAGGCACGTCCCTTTGATGCCTGCAGCTCGTGTTTCCCGATACCACCCCTTTTACACCCTTTCCGATCTCCCCACTGTTTCTGCCTTCCTCTGCACCTGTCCTTGTTCCTCCTTCGATCTGTTTACTGCTGATTGGAATGTACTAATGGTGGGAAGATGGGTTTTTACAGTTGGGAACCACCGAATGTTTTTGTACTTATGTTCCGGACCTTGAATGCATCAAAGCAACCCCCCTTGGGGATAATGATGGGAACCAAGTTGTAAACCTTTGTGTACCATGTTAATCTATGAGAGAAAACTGTATAAAAAGGAGCGACCCACAGTAGCAAATTGAATCAGATCCCGCGAACTTACATGCTGTGTACTTCACGTGACTTCTGTGTTCCCTGCAGTAAATAAACCTCGAATCTTTGACGCCGAAGGAAGTGTCCCGTGTCTCTGTCATTTGTACGCCGGAACAGGTTACCCACGAAGGTTTCAGGTGTTGTCCCCTGGCACCGCTGGGTCTTAAATAACCCAGTCCTTCAGTTGGCGCCCAACGTGGAGCTGCATCAGTGGTACCGGTCCAAGCCCGACGATCGTGAGGAACTTCGTGTGAAATCTCCCAGGGAAGGTGCACCCCGCTTCATCGATCCTGTTGTCGAAATAAGTGGCCCGACGACTTTTCCCGCGAAGATTCCCGCCTCCTGACGGCTGCGACGGACTGCTGCCCTGACTGTAGACCTGTTTTGGCGCCTGGCGTAGACCTTGGTACAGCGAGACGATTAACGGGCCTTCCTGGTGACGCCATCGATCTTTGAGTTAAGTATTTGTGGGTCGCTCCCAGAGTCCTTGGTTGTGGTTGCTTAGTTGTTGCATGGTTCCATTGCATTTGTGGTTCTTAGTATTTGGTTCTCTGTTGTAATATTTGACGACTGCAGCCGCCAAAAACCGAGGGTTTTTGCTTTTTGCAGGGACTTGGTAAATCCCGTAACCCTTGAAGTTTGTGAAACTCGGCTAGTGTGCAAGATGCCTGGTCGCAGTACTTTGTTCAGTTGTTTCAGACGCTGTGGTACGGATTCCCGACTGGAGGACTCGTGTCCGATACCTCCGGTTGGAACTCCAACTTATGAATTATATAGCAAACATGGGTTAGGTCCGATTACCTTTAATGAATATTGGATTCGCTATACCAAAAAGGATGGTGTCCTTAGTTGGCCACCTTATGGTAGTTTCGAGACCCCGATTCTAGATAATCTTGAGGCTAAATTGTTTAAGAAAAAGTCAAGGCCGGCCATGTTTGATGCCTTTCGGTTATGGCGCAAAGAAGCCAGACAGAAAGAGATCAGACAGACAAAACGTAATCAGAGAGATGGTGTTGCTACCATTGTAAAGAAAGCAGAGCAGTTCCAGCGTGATAAGGAGGAAAAGGAAAAGGAAGTTTTTGATAGGCTTCAGCGTATGTCTATAGATAAATGTTATCCCGCTTTGCCAACGGAGTCGGATAAGAAGGAGGAATTAGTTGAGGATCCTTTAATGTCCTATCTTTTGAAGTCACCACCTCCGTACGCACAGGGTACCGCAGCTGCTGTGGTTCCTCCTGTACCTGCTCTTGTACCTGCTCCTGTACCTGCTCCTCAACCTGTTCCTCCGACTGTTCCTGCTCCTTTGCCTACTTCTGTTCCTACTGCTCCTCCGCTTGTACTTCCTCATACTCCTGCTCCCGCTACTGCTCCTGTTCTACTTACTCCTGTTGTTTCTTCTGTTCCTGATTCTTCTCTTGTTAATACCCTATCGTATACTTCTCCATCTACCCGACGTCGTACCCCTTTTGTTGCTGCTAACTTTGTTAATTCACTTGGACCTATTCCTGAGTCCGCTGGTTCGGACTGTCCACAAAGACGTAGTCAGCTTCCCGGTAATAGGGAACGTGCTGCGCTGTATAATATGGCGATGGCATGGATGCTGCACCCCTTTAGGAATCCTCCACGTTCCGTATTGAATACGTTTGGTCAATTCAATATACCGACACAAAGATATGTTTTTGAAGAAATGTGCAAGACCTTGCGTGACCAAATATCGGCTGATGTATCGGACGATGTATTAACTGCTTTGACCAACCTACAGCTCCAGTTTTCGAGCGGAATGATAGTAGGTACTAATGTTCGACGTGCTGTTGAGCAATTATTAGCTCTTCGCCCCTCTATGATGCCTCAAGCATTGTTCGTTGAGGATATTGAGAGACCGTTAGATGCGCCTGGTCAGTATCCCATGCGCGAAGTTCCACCAGTGTGGATGGCAGGTGATGCTACTCAAGCTCCGCCGATCCTGCCACATTTCCAGAGAGTATGGATACATCTCCCATGGAAACGATCAGAGGTTTTGCAGGTGAAGCAATCTTTGCCTGACCCTCGCAAAAATCCTGCAGGGTATTATAAGGAATTGTCGCAGCTCGTAGATAATGAATCTTGCCGATATCGATATGCTGTTTGGCAATGTCGTACCGCAACCGGTATGGGCCAAGATTCGTCAGGAAGATCATGCAAACGAATTAGGTGGTGATTGGGCTGCTCTTACTGCGGCAGATACACGACAAATTGGTGGGGCTAAGCCTGAACAGCTTATTACTGCTCTCCCTCAGAGAATCATTACACTAATGAAAACGCTTATGCCAGCTATGAGGGTGAACTGGGACAAGTTGTCATCTTGCAAACAGAAGAAGGACAAGAGTGTCTCTGATTTCTTTACGAGATTTGAGGAGGCATTCATCGATCACAGTGGTCAGGATATGGGCACTGAGGGTGGTCAGCGGTTGTTCGTGGACAAATTTGTCTCTAACTTATTGCCTGACTTGAGCAACAAATTAAAAAATTCTGAGAGTGCGTGGGCTGTCTCTACTTCTGCTCAAATATTGGCTACGGCACAGTATTATGAGAATAGGGAGAAAGAAGAGAATGACTGTGCCGATAAAAAGACGAAAGAACTCAAAACTAAAGTGTTGTTGCAGCAGGCGTATCCTCTGCGTTCGAATCAGAATGATTCGCAACAACGTAACAGATCGCAGCCGCAATCTAATAGGTCGCAATCGCGAAATGACTCCTCTTCGCAGAGATCTTCGTTAGGGTACAATCAGTGTGCCTATTGCAGACAGGAGGGTCATTTAAAATTCAACTGTCCAGTTCTAAATGAGCGTAATAGTGGTAATTCATCTAGAGGAGGTCGTGGTGGTTCTCAGCAGACATCACGTGGTAGGGGTCGTGGCGCTCAAAATGATCGTTCAGATAATTCGTCAAATTCCAATAATTGTTTTGATCAACGTGGATCATCGCAAGGACGATCTGCGCAGTACAATGTAGATGATTATTACGTCGATCAGGGAGCTGACAACAGTAATTACTAGGACAGCCATAGACAAGGAGAGGGAGTAGTATCAGTTCCGGTTGATCAGAGAGGGCCTTACGTCGCAGTTGCCACATCGGGCGTCGTTGAGCCTTTTCTGTTGGACACTGGTGCAGCGAAAAGTTCCATAATGCAGTCGAAACTCCCTGGCGCACCTTTGTCTGGCTTAACAAATGTTTCCGTTGGATTCTATGGTGCCCCTGTTAGCAATCCGGTTTCGTGCCCTTTGCCACTTACAATCGGGCCTCGTGAGCTGAAAGCTCCGTTGATTTTGACCGCTGGTTGTGGTGAAAATCTTTTGGGCCTGGATTTGCTAAAACGTTTGTATGCGACTTTGTATTGTTCTCCTGCGGGAGTAAAGCTTACTTTGGGTGAGAGAGTTGTCTCTCCAATGTACTTGTCTCTCGATAAGCTTCCACCGGAATTGAGTTCTCTTCCTGCATCTTTGTGGGCAACAGGTTCCAATGACGTGGGCCTGCTTGACATCTCACGTTATGTTGTTCACTTGAAATCTAATGTGCGACTGCCACGTATTCCCTAGTATCGAATCTCTCTTGACGGTGAACGAGCACTGTTGGCGATCATCTATGATTTGATCGAGAAAGATGTTATCGAGGAGACTCGGGGAAACGTGTGCAACAGCCCTGTACTGCCTATTTTGAAACGTACCGATCCTTCGAAACCGCCTGTTTATCGTTTTGTTATCGATTTACGGGAGGTGAATAAAATTGTGATTCCTCAGTTCCCTGTTGTGCCTGACATCACGGCGCTACTGACTCTGATTCCAGCTTCTGCATCTTGGTTTTCGGTGATCGATCTGAAGAATGCTTTCTTTAGCATTCCGATTGCCGAAGAAAGCAGAGACCTTTTCGGTTTCTCTCTTGGTGGCCGTAGCTTCCGGTTTAAACATGCTCCTCAGGGCTACTGTGAGAGTCCATCGATATACAGTCAAGCCTTGAAGGGCCAACTAGATGCATTTGTGTTGCCGGCTGGTGCAGCCTTAATCCAATACATCAACGACTTATTGGTGGCCGCAGATACTCAGGACATTTGCAAAATTCCTACGGTGTCGTTGTTGCAACATCTCTGTGACTTACATCACAAGGTGTCACCCTCTAAACTTCAATATTGTTGTCAAGAAGTAACCTATCTAGGTCACTTATTGTCAAAGGAGGGAAGACGGTTGACCCCAGAGAGAATTGCGGCGATTGCACGAATGACTGTGCCAACAACCCAAAGAGATGTGTGTGCCTTTCTAGGTATCACGTCATACTGCAGACAGTGGATTCCAAATTTTTCATTGTTAGCGAAACCATTGGTGGCTCTTACATGCAAGGATGTTCCAACTCCTTTACCATGGACGGAAGAATGTCAGAAAAGTTTTTCTGAACTGCGTGACGCATTGTGTTCGGCTCCTGTGTTAGGTACCCCTGACTACAGCAAGCCGTTTACATTATACGTTCACGAGAGGGAAGGTTGTGCGTTGAGTGTCTTGACGCAACCTTTTGGTGGTAAGCAACGTCCATGTGCATATTTTTCCTCGACCTTGGACCCGGTAGCTAGAGCATTGCCGAGTTGTTTGAGAGCAACAGCGGCAGCTGCGGTGTCCATCCGACAATCAGCAGGATTGGTCATGGATAATATGCTTACGGTGATGGTTCCGCATGCAGTTGACACTCTCTTGAATCGTACGAAAACCCAGCATTTGACGAGTGCGAGGTTGTCTGGGTACGAGTTGACGCTTTTGGCAAGTCATATTCAGATAAAACGTTGTAATGTCCTGAACCCGGCGACTTTATTGCCAATCAGTACGGAGTCAGATGAAGTGGCAGCTCATGACTGTTACTTAAGGACTGAGGAGGAAACAAAAGGTCGCGTGGACCTTAAAAACACTCCTTTGGAAGATCCCGATGGGACCCTGTATGTGGATGGTTCATGTTTTAAATTGCCAAATGGTGATGTGACGACTGCGTATGCTGTGGTAACTTTGAATACTGTTGTGGAAGCTGCGAGATTGAATCAGAACTCTGGCCAAGCTGCAGAACTGATCGCTTTAACTAGAGCGTGTGTGTTGTCGAAAGGGAAACGCGTGAATGTGTTTACCGACAGCCAATATGCTTTTGGCGTCGCCCATAGCTTTGGACGGTTGTGGAGAGAGAGAGGTTTTATGACGTCGCATGGCACGAAGATTCAGCATGGACAGCTTGTGAATGATCTTTTGGATGCACTTACGTTGCCTAAGCAGGTAGCGATTGTTAAATGTAGTGCGCATCATAAGGTGACGGATGATGTTGGCCGTGGTAATGCGTTTGCGGATGAGACTGCTAAGGAGACTGCCCGGAACCTTAGCACTAGAATGTATGTGACGAGTTCAGTTAGGTGGCCTACAGAGACTGGTATGTGTGAGGATACTATCCAGAGTGTGAAAGCGATACAGAATGAGGCCACTGAGATTGAAAAGACGAAGTGGAAAGAGAGTACGGGAAAGTTGGATGCGAATGGTTGTTGGGTTGATTTGTCGGAGCATAAGAGATGGATGTTTCCAGATGCGTATGTGCTGGCTGTTGTGACAATGGCACACGGGTTAGCACATATTAGCGTGAAAGGTATCTGTAAGTTGTTGTCCCCTGTGTGGAAGAACGATGGTATCACGAAATGTGCTGAGAGGTTGGTCAAGAATTGCATGGTATGTATGTTGTACAATCCTGGTAAGGGAACCCCTACACCCCCTGGCCATTTTGCTCCCCCTTCATGTCCTTTTGAGGTGATTCAACTAGACTTCATCCATATGGAGCGATGCAATAACTTGAAATACGTTTTAGTTGTGGTTTGCGCATTCTCCCGATGGATTGAAGCCTACCCTCTCAAAGACAATACTGCCCTGTCTACTGCGAAAATCCTACTGAAGGAATACTTTCCTCGGTATGGAATGCCACGGATCGTATGGTCTGATAACGGAAGTGAGTTTGTGGGGAGTGTGATGAAGAGTGTGTGTAAGGGCCTTGGAATTAATCAGAAATTCCATAGCGCCAATCATCCCCAGTCAGCAGGTTTGGTTGAAGGGTATAATGGCACCCTTAAACTCAAACTAGCGAAGATTCAGGCTACGACTGGTCTCTCGTGGCCTGACGCCTTGCCCTTAGCTCTGTTGTCAACAAGGGCGACCGTACACTCCCGAGTAGGGCTCAGTCCCTATGAAATAGTGTTCAGCCGTCCTGCGAATGTTTGGGGGGTCCCTAGACTGAGTGTGTTCTCTGATCTTGAGTACCCAATGTTGATTGATTATCTTCATGATCTGACTGCTAAACTGAGGTTAATTCACCAACAGGTTTATGAAGCACTGCCGACGCAGACGGAGGGTCCAGGCCACCAGCTCCAGCCCAGAGACTGGGTGGTGACGCGAAACTTCGCTCGCAAAAGAAATCTTGAGCCCCGTTTCATCGGACCCTTCCAAGTCCTCCTTGCCACGAGAACTGCTGTCCGTTTGGAAGGCCGTAAGAATTGGGTGCACGCCACCCATACTAAAAAGGTACCTATACCTTTACCGGCAGACTCGTGGGTGAGGAAGGGCATTGCTTCATCTGAAACCGAAGGATTGCAGACCTTTGTACCCTTTAGCGACGCGCAGCCTGTCGGAGAATCCTCAGTGCAGCAGAACGACATTGTTGAACATTTGTCATCACAAGACTCAAGATCTGAACAATTGACTGATCAACAGAACTCTGTTCCCTCATCGGATCCATTGTTTGACGAACAGACACGTCCTGGGAAAACTCTATACTTTTTGCGATCCAACACCAAAGACTAATAAATTTTCGTTTCTGTCCCTCGACATCTACATTATCCCATTTGCCACGATCAGTCTAAACACCCGTATAACTGTGATTATTTTTGTAAATATTGAGTTTCTTTCTATATATGTGTTTTTGCTTCCACAGCTGAGAGACTTTTTACATATTTGTGAATAAGATACCTTGCATCCAGGTGTACCGTAGGGCCACGCGTGTACTTCCTTCTGGTTAGTAGGTCTTGGCACTAGGTCAAAGACCGTCGGTTCCTGGGAACTCCTAGGGATTGACTACTGCTACACAGAACGAAGTGCGTCAAGAAACGTTGCGGACGGTCTTAGGGGATGGCGTTTTCAAAGCTAATGGATTTGGAAGAAGCTCAGGCGCAAAGATTCAAACTCCAACAAATTACTCGGACAAAATGTTTTATGTTTCAGGTGTTCCTCCTGTTTTTGATTGTTTCTTCGTTATTGGCGGGTGGGGTGTATTATATGATACCGTACTTCCTACCTTCTGCCATACCTACTCCTACTTCTGAACCTAAACCTACCTCCACTGTGTCCCCTCATTCCTTCCATATCTTACCCGAACACGAACTGGCTAGACGTGCGGAATTCAGAAATAATTTCTTTATTCAGCTCCTTCATCAGCACCAGTTAGTGGTTAACACTACTAATTGTTGGGTGTGTGGGTTAATGCCACATACCACGGATAAGGGAATTCCATATCTGGTCCTTCCTTATAGTTCCCAGGGTTCAGCTCGAGCATTTCAAACAATGTTTCGAAGTGCACTAGATTCCTACCCCAATCGAGAACCACATCCTTCCCACTCTGGTCCTGGTTCGTACCACAAGCCTTTGGCTATAGCGATAGCTGATTTAGATAGGGATATCTATGAGCCGTCGCTCATCCCAGAGGAGGAGGTGCGAGCCTATAGGGTCCTGATTAAGGTTGAGTACAGTGCGCTCGTGGGTGAAAAACAGCTTAGAAGCTCGCCCCCGATATGGATCGTACCCCACCTTGGTAATTTCTGTCTACTAAGTCGTGGCCGAAGATCGAGAGCTCGTCTTGGAGAGAGTGGTTGCTCCGAGACTTATATCCTACCGATGCTCTCTTCCCCTGTGTTTCTGGCTGCCAAGGGTACATACTTTGTCTGCCATGATCGTGCATATACATGGTTGCCCTCTGACTTTGTGGGCTCATGTTATATCGCAAATTTGTTGCCTCCGACGTTCACTGTTGATGCAGACTATCACAAGACTAGAGTTGTGAGAGGCGTGATTAGCGAAGAGGACACTGCCGGTCAAGAGGCAGGAGACTTTTTCAAGGGTTTCCTTCCGTTTTGGGGACCTATGGTTAATAGTAGGAACCTGAGACAATTGACTCGAGTGGTGGAATCGACAGCTAATATCACTGCCAGTGCCCTTGGTAATATCACCACAGAACTTCAGGCGGATAGGCTTATGACGTTACAAAACCGTATGGTTTTAGACGTTGTTTTAGCAGATCGAGGTGGAGTATGTAAGGTGATCCATTCGAGCTGCTGTATTTTCATTCCAGATAACGCTCCGACTGTCTATCAAGCCATCTCAAAGTTGCATAAGATCTCTGAGTCCATACACGTGGACGTAGGGGATTGGACGCTACTTGGGTGGTTTTGGGGCCTGATGTCGACTTGGGGTTGGAAAATTCTGATGATCATCGGAGTTGTTGTGGCGTTTCTGTTCACGTGTTGCCTTTGTGTGCAGTGTGGTCCTGCCTTATGTGGCCTCTGTGCTACAACGTGTATAAGACAGCCGCCTGTTACCAAAGGAGCTCAATTGGACAGAGTTATGTTGCAGCAACATCTAGATGGTCTGATGAATATCGAATATGATTCTGACTAGTGCTTGCCCACATGAGAGCAAAAGGAGCGTCTGAGGTTCCGTGACGATCGTAAGTGATGTTTTCGACTCGCACGAATATGGTCGAGTCTGGTATCTATGAACCGCAAATGACGAGTTTAGTGGGTGTACGCAGTTTCGCTGTACTAGCCTAAACCGTTCGTTTGTTTCGTGGGTTTATCTATCTGTACCCACGGGTTCCATCTTAGATGCGGCATCCATTTTGTCTCTTGCCCTCAAGTAGCCAGCGAACGGACGCTGTCCGCTTCGCGACCCTGGGATTCCCAAGACTTTTGCGGAAGACACGTTTCCTTTGAAAGTGTCTTTATGATGAGGGGGATGATACTGTAAGGCAGATGGCCCCGCTCGAGGCACATCTTGCCGTGCCGGTCTATTGTCTTAGCCGTGCATCTCATTAGGCACGTCCCTTTGATGCCTGCAGCTCGTGTTTCTCGATACCACCCCTTTTACACCCTTTCCGATCTCCCCACTGTTTCTGCCTTCCTCTGCACCTGTCCTTGTTCCTCCTTCGATCTGTTTACTGCTGATTGGAATGTACTAATGGTGGGAAGATGGGTTTTTACAGTTGGGAACCACCGAATGTTTTTGTACTTATGTTCCGGACCTTGAATGCATCAAAGCAACCCCCCTTGGGGATAATGATGGGAACCAAGTTGTAAACCTTTGTGTACCATGTTAATCTATGAGAGAAAACTGTATAAAAAGGAGCGACCCACAGTAGCAAATTGAATCAGATCCCGCGAACTTACATGCTGTGTACTTCACGTGACTTCTGTGTTCCCTGCAGTAAATAAACCTTGAATCTTTGACGCCGAAGGAAGTGTCCCGTGTCTCTGTCATTTGTACACCGGAACAGGTTACCCACAAAGGTTTCAGGTGTTGTCACCTGGCACCGCTGGGTCTTAAATAACCCAGTCCTTCAAGGGGCAGATAAGCGAGTGCGACTCGCAGGCTCAGAGAGATATACAAAATGGAGGCACACAGGCTAAGCTAAGGAACTAATATCGTCACACATATAATTGAATAATCATGTAACAAGCAGGAATAATACAAACACGTGTATATATACGCACTTCATCAGTTAGTCACATGATGCTAACTCACATATGAAAGTAGGGATGGGTGAGGCATCGAAAAGTGAATTCTATCAGGGTGCAGGGGTATTTTTAGGGTTCCGGGTAGGTTTGGGTTTTGAGGTACAGGGGTATTTTAAGGTTTCAGGGCTAGGTTTGGGTTTTGGGGTACAGGGGTATTTTTAGGGTTCAGGGCTAGGTTTTGGTTTTGGGGTACAGGGGTATTTTAGGGTTCAGGGCTAGGTTTGAGTTTTGGGGTACAGGGGTATTTTATGGTCCAGGGCTAGGTTTGGGTTTTGAGGTACAGGGGTATTTTTAGTGTTCAAGGGTAGTTTGGGTTTTGGGGTACAGGAGTATTTTAAGGGTTCAGGGCTAGGTTTGGGTTTTGGGGTACAGGGGTATTTTAGGGTTCAGGGGTAGGTTTGGGTTTTGGGGTACAGGGGTATTTTTAGGGTTCAGGGCTAGGTTTGGGTTTTGTGGTACTGGGCTATTTATAGGGTTCAGGGCTAGGTTTGGGTTTTGGTGTACAGGGGTATTTATAGGGTTTAGGGATAGGTTTGGGTTTTGGGGTACAGGGTACATTTATAGGGTTAAGATGGGTTAGTGTTTAAGGGTGTTGGGGTATTTTAAGGAGTACGGGTTGGTTATGATTATGGGGTGCAGGGGTATTTAAAGGGAGCAGGGTGGACACCCGGAGCTGGAATGTACAGAACCTGGAAAGAAAAAACAATGAAATATTGGGCACAACGCTCGCTTTTTTTCCCCGTAATCCTGCGCCCCGCACACGCCCACGTCCCCAGCACACGCCCACAGCACACGATATGAGACATGGCATGAAGGGCGGAACGTACCACACACACCCAGCATTTGTCACGCCCCCCAGCACACACCCACAGCACAACGCAGAAACGCCCACAAGGGACTACTTTGCTGGCATGGTTCTTTTACCTTTTAGGTTTAAAGTATTTTATTGAAGCAGGGTAAGGAGGGAAACAACAAAGTGCATGAAAAAGAAAACCACAGGTGCCCCCATAATCAGTGCGCACGGTACATTAGATACATCAAAGCAATTCTGTCGCCTCTGTGGGCACCATCCCGCTTGGAAACACAGCTTGCGCACCTGTGGGTGGCGACAAAAAAAGGGGGGGGGGAGGGAAGGAAAGGGAAAAAAGAAAAAAGAAAAAAGGGTGGGGAAACAATCCTGCTCCATTTCCTACCCAACCAACAACCCCCAAACTTCCACATCCCGTGCCACCCCCTGTACTGTGCCGTCAACCACTCGCTCTCTCCCCGTAGCAACCTATCGATTGCCTCCGCTACCAAATGCCAGCTCAGACCAATCAAACAGGCGGGTCCGGCGGCGGTGTCAGCCGTAACAGTCTGAGATACCTAGGGCAGGTGATTTCTTTTAATTCAGAGCACAACAGATTATGGAAAGGCGCCCACAGCTCCTCAAAGGCATCTACGTCCCCTGCCATCACTAAGGACAGTTTCTCCATGCCAAGGACATGCCACAATCTGTGCAGCCAGCCGACAACAGTGGGGAGCGTGGTGGAGCGCCAGTGTATGAGTATGTTTTGTACAGCTGACCCCAAAGCTATCGCTATCTGTCTACCCCTTTTAGATCTGAGAGGGTACATCAATCCATTCGGCAATCCCAATAGGACGTAGGCAGGGAATCGGGGCAGTTCTATCCCAAAACATTTGTCAACCTCATTGAGGACCTCCTCCCAGTAAGAAGCCAAAAGGGGACAGTCCCACAAGATATGAGTAAGCGTGCCATCCTGGCCACAGTTACGCCAGCACGTCCCCGGTATCGATCTATCCATCTCATGCAGTTTCTCAGGAGTGCGATACCAATAGGTTGAAATTTTTGTGAAGGTCTTCGTGAGCCCCGTGTGATAGGCAGAGTGGCGTGCCCGGTAGGAGATGTGGTCCCATTCAGTATGACTCAGCCCTCGACCAAGCTCCCGCTCCCAGCGCTCCCTACCTGGGTTGTGGATATGAAAGGGGGGGGGCTGCAGCATCTTGTACAAATCGGAGATAAGCTTAGCATCCGACGTGCGAGTGACTAGCCAGCGCTCGTACACCGTGATCTCCCGGTCTGCCGTCGCGCGCACTTGAGGCTGTAGCGCTCAGTGGCGCGCCTGCATATACCGCATGCGCTCCGTCTCGGGGAGGCCATAATCCCGACGTAAGTCCTGGAAGGGGATGACACCCTCTGGGCCATATAGATGATACAAAGTGCAACAGAGGGCCGCCCGCCAGTGATCGTAGGCGCCAGTCTCCATTCCCGGGCCAAAGTCCGGATTGCCAATCAGCGGCGTGAAGGGAGAGGAAAAGGTAGTGAGTTCATGCCTAGTGGCCACTGAGTGCCACACCCGAAGCGGGACCCGCGTCACAAAAGAGGCGTAAAGGTTAGGGGGCCGATGAGCCCGTCTCAGGAAAGGCACCTCCTGTAGCGTTCTGCCTGCTACCGCCTGGTCCTGAAACAGCCAGTGTTTATCCGACTCCCACCGGCTCCACTCCACCAAATAGCGCAGTTGGGCGGCCTGGAAATATTTCTGCAAGTCCGGTATCCCTAGTCCTCCAGATTCAGGCGCCAACGTAGCTATGGTCCGTTTTATTCGAGGCCTACGGCCCTGCCATACAAAATGTGCGATGGCCGATTGAGTCTCCGCAAGCCATCCTGTGGGGGGCTGTAGCGGGAGCGCCCTAAACTGGTATAGTACCTGAGGCTGAAGGGTCATCTTCACTGCGGCCACCCTGCCCAGCAGCGATAACGTGCCCTTATCCCACCGGGCCAATTCCTCTCTGATTTTCGTACTCAAAGCCGTGTAATTGGCCGTGACCATCGCAGGGAGTGAGGGTGCCAAAAGGATCCCCAGATACGGAATCCGGTCCCCGGACCAACTCAAAAGGAAAAGCCTCTGCAGTCAGCCCTGGTGGCGCTAGTCAGCGAGATATCGAGGGCAGCAGATTTCCCGAGGTTCACTTTGAAGCCCGCCACCGTGGGTCATCGAGCGTCAAAATGACGTCATCCGCATAGAGGCTAATCGCATGGTGGAACTCTCCCATCCTGACCCCTAGGATATCGGGGTTCTGTCGGACCCTTTGAGCAAACGGCTCCATATAAAGAGCGAAAAGCAGAGGGGACAGTGGGCATCCCTGTCGTGTACCACGTTCTATTGAAAAGTGTCGGGAGCTGCCCCCATTCACCCGGACCACCGCGGACGGAAACCGGTAGCAGTTGATAATCAGGTGCCGCAACTTCTCGCCGACCCCGAACTTGCTCAGGATGTTCTCTAGGTAGGGCCAATGCACCCTGTCAAACGCCTTTTCCGCGTCTATGGAGAGGAGCATGCGTTCCCCGGGAATCCTGGAGGTCTTCTCAAGAATATGAGTCACCCTCTTCGTGTTGTCCACCGTCTGCCTGCCTGGCACGAAGCCGGATTGATCCGAGTCGACCATGCCCGGAAGATGAAGTGCCAAACGTGCCGCCAGTATGCTAGTGAAAACCTTCAGGTCCGTGTTCAGTAGCGAGATAGGGCGGTAGGACCCGCAGGCAGTCCGGTCCTTGCCCGGTTTCGGGATCACGGAGATCGTGGCTTGGAGAAATTCGGGGGGGATGGCACCCGGCTCCGAAAATGTATTGAAGAGGTGCGTCAACAGAGGTGCCAGTTCCTGACAGAAGGTCTTATAGAAAAGAGGGATGAAGCCATCCGGTCCTGGGGCTTTACCCGTCTTAAGTCGGGAGATCGCCGTAACCACCTCCTCGATACGAATCTCCCGCTCCAGATACTGGGCCTGATCCGGCGTCAACGACGGGAGCGGCACCGAGTCCAGATAGTCCGCCTCCGCTCGGGCGGAGGGGGCCTCGCCAGTGTAGAGGTCAGCGTAGAAGTTACGGAAAACGTCCGCAATCTGCTCGTCCTCCGTGACTGACCCTCCGGTAGGAGTAACCAGCTCTTTCACTCGGTGCTGCTGATTTTACACCCTGAGCTTGTGCGCCAAGAGCCGGCCACACCTGTCGCCACCGGTGTAAAACTTGTGCTTCAGGCGAAGCACCGCGTACTCCGCCCGGTCTGTATCAAGAGCAGACAAGAGTTTCCTGGCGGCCTTCAGTTGCCTCCAGACTCTGGGGGCGCCCGTTCTGTGATGTACCTGTTCCAGCTCCCGCACCTGCGGGTAAGCTCGTCCCTCTTGAGCTGGCGATCCTTGTTCTCCGCCGAGGAGATAGCGATAAATTCGCCCCGGAGCACAGCCTTCAGGGCAGCCCATTGCGCCGCGCGGGAGGTGTCGTCGTTGTCATTTACTCGCTGGAAGTCCGTTATGGCCGCGCGGATCTGTTGCACCGTCGAACGCCTGTGCAGTAGTGTGTCCCGGAGACGCCAGACCCCTCTCGGACGAGCCACCGGGGGTATACTGAAGGTACCCTCCACCGGCGCATGGTCGGAGAGAGAGAGGACCCCCATGTCGGCATTCGAGGCTAGTGCGAACATCGGGCCTGTCACTAGTAGATGATCCAGTCTCGCGTAGGACTTGTGTGCATGAGAGAAATAGGAATACGCGCGGGTCGCGGGGTGGAGGCGGCGCCACATGTCGTGCAAGTCTAGCTCCTCCAGTCGGGTACGAACCGAGCCCGAAAGCTCTCCCAACTGGTGGCGCCGTTGCACAGACCTGTCCAAAGTCGCATCAAAGACCAGATTCAAATCTCCCCCTAGCACTATGTGCCTATCAGAGGTGGATGCCATGTCTTCCAATGCCCTGTGCAAAAATTGGTCTTGATGGTCATTGGGGCCGTATATAGAGCCTACAGTCATCACCAAGCTCCCTATCTTGATCCTATATGCCAGAAGTCTCCCCTTCTGTTCCGCTACCTTCTGCAAAACCTCCCCTCTGAACCCCCTAGAGAACAGAAGTGCCACACCTGCCGTTTTAGAAGCACTGGAGGAAAAGAGCTGCGTGGGAACTTGGGGGTACGCATTCTGGGACAATCCTTGGCCAGCAGATGGGTTTCCTGAAGTAGGCAGATGTCGGCCTGAGAGTTCTCCAACAGAGACAGGACGGCTCGCCTTTTAACCGGGTTATTCAGCCCTTTCACATTCAGAGTAACAACTTTAAGAGCCATCAAGGATGGGAGCCCCAGAAACGCACATGAAGGTGGGCAAGGCCCAGCGGGCGAAACACAGAGGCCACATCAAGAAACCTCAGCACACAGCGTAAGCAAATATCCCTACGGCACAGTACAGTCCCCGAACCCCAAAACCCCCAAACCAAGTGGACCCCCCCCTTCCCCCGGAACTTCGCACACCCAGCTCCACACTGCTCCCAACTCCCAGCCCCCCAGCAAACCCCCCAACTCGAAACACTCCCCAGCAACTCCCTTTCCCACCCCCCGCTTCTCAAGCCATTCAAAAAAGTCATTGTCCCAGTCCGGTCCATATCGGACAAGGCGGTGGAAAGTCGATCGAGTGGACGTCCAGCCACCACCACCAGCACTCCCGTCCCTCCCTACCCCCAGAACCCCCGCACCTGCAATGATGAAAAGCTAATGTAGACTCCCCCCGGAGTAAGTTTAGACCGTCAAGGCCACATCACTGTTCGCTGTTGCTCTGGAGGCCTCCTGGATGGCGCTCGACATGTCCGCCCGAATCGTGGGCGAGTCAGGCCGTTCCGGCGGCGGGGAGCGCCTCTCCCCGATCTGCTGCCAACCAACTTGAGTGCTTCGTCTGCTGCGCGGCGCCGGGGTGTCTGTATCCGAAGCCGTGATTCCCAGTATTGCGCAGACATCCTGGAGGGATCGGAGCTGGTGCAATGTCCCGTTCCACCGGAAGATCAAGCGTAAGGGGTGCCCCCAAGAATACTGCGTTTCATGCTCCCGGAGGAAGTCTGTGGCAATTTTAAAAGATTTCCTCTTCTGCAGCGTGACCGTGGATAAGTCTTGATAGAGAGCCACCGGGTGATCTCTAAAGCGGAAAGGCTGCTGCCTCCTCGCCTCGCGGAGAATCCGCTCCTTCAGGGGGAAGTCCGGTAGAAAAGCCAGAATGTCCGGGGGGGCGCCGAGGCTCTGCGAGGGCGGCCCACCCTGTGCGCCCTGTCGATGCGGACTTGAAAGTCCTCCGACTCTCCCAAAATTGCACGGAAGAGGGCCTCCAGGTAGGCGGTCACGTCTTCACCCTCCTCGTTGGATGGGACGCCCCAGACCCTGATATTGTTCCGCCTGGACCGGTTTTCGAGGTCTTCGGCGTGGGCCTGCAGCTCAATCTGTTGCTCCCGCAGCCGCAGGACCTCCTGCTGCAGGTGGGTGATTTCTTCATCTCTGGAATGACCAGCCTCCTCCACAGTGTTAACTCGTTCCCCCAGGGAGTCCACTTCTCTCCGGACCTCCCGGATCTCTCCGGCCACCTCCTGCTTTAAAGTCTGACAATCCTCCCTCAAGGAGCTAAACAGCGGCTCCAGGAACGATCGAGTCACCGGGGGCTCTCCGCCTTCGGCGTCTCTGGAATGGGCCGGGGAGCTCGGGCGGCTTGGTTCCCCCCGCTGCGCAGGGCACCGCGTCCCAACATGTCCGGCAAAGTTCGGTCGCCTCTCCTCTGACCCCTGGCATTCGACATCATAGCGGGGCGGGAGTCACCGATGGCCGCAATTTGGTGAAGAGGCGCCTAAGGTCAGGGCAGCCGAGTAGCGGAAGCAGGCCGGGCACCCAGTCGTCGGTCAGGAAGCACCGCAGCGCAGAGGCCTCGATCAAGGCTGGGTGGTCGGTCCGAGGTCCCCAAAATGGCCGCCCATTACAGTCAATGGGCCAACGCCCAAGGAACGAGGCCTACCTCCGTTACGGGTCCAATTGCAATACACACAGTCGAAGGGTAGGCCCGCAGGGCGAGAGGCAACCAGGGCTGGCTCGCCTGGATGTGCAAATACTCCGGAGGCGCGACACTACTCCGCCACGGCCAGGGTTGGGCCGGAGCAGCCCCGTGAAGCAGGCGTTCTCGAGCCCCGGTCTTGCGTAGTAATCGTAGGCCGGCTACGCCTCCGTCGCCTTTCTCCGCTCGGCTCCGCTCCGCCAGCGAAGGCCGCCTCGGCACCCACTCAGTCGCTGCAGCTCAGGCACTCCGGCAGGCTACTCTCAGTCGCTGGATCACGCCGCCGGGACCCCAAGCCTGAAGGTCTCACCGCTCTCGGGCTTCTCACAAGCCGATCAGCGGGCACCGTCTCAGCCGGTATCCGGGTGGAATCACCACCGTGGCTGGACACCTGGGGCTCGCCGACTGCTCTACACCACCACGGGAGTCACCAGGTGCGGTTACCGCTCGATCCGGGGGGATCAGCGGATGTAAGCGGTGCAGGGTTTCAGGGGCCCGGGAGCTCTCGGCAAGTGCGTCCTCTCAGCCCGCCATCTTGGCCACGCCCCCTCTTTTACCTTTTAAATGTATATGGTGGGCGTCTGCATAGCCTATGTCCTTCTGCTGCAACTGCCCTTTCCAACGCTGTATTTGGTGTTGTGATTGGTGCTGTGGTTCCTGAGATTACCCGCCTCAAGGGTTTGGGCTCTCTCTTTATTATATTAGTACTAGCAGCCCGCCCGACGTTGTCCGGGGGCAATGAGTCTTCAGGGCCAGCCGCCCACCCAGGCTCCCGCCCGCCCCGGCCCCCGCCCGCCCCGACATTGCCCCGATCCCCGCCCACCCCGCCTCGCCTTTACCTTTTCTGAGCCGCCAAGACACCTATTAGCTACATGGACCAGATGGAAGCAGGGCCAACCGCCTGCCCCCCTCCCGTCCCGACCCCCCTCCCGCCCCGTCTCACCTTTGCCTTACCTGAGCCGCCGCTAATGCTGTTTTTTTTGTTGTATTCTGGGATGGACCCGGACCAGATGGAAGCAGGGCCAACCGCCCGCCCCCCTCCCGCCCCGCCTCGCCTCGCCTTTGCCTTACCTGAGCCGCCGCTCCTCCCCGCGCTCCTCACTTCACTGCCGCTCCATGTCTGCCACTCCTCTTCGTCATCAAGCACGTCGCGGCCAGCGCTACGTCGCGGCCGGCGCTACTTTCAGGGGACTACTTTTTTTTGTTGTTGTTAAATTTTTAAATTTACGTTTCATTTTTATTTTTTATAGCCTATGTCCATCTGCACACCCTGGCAATTTCAACGATGTATCGGGTGTGTGGATTGGCGCTGTGGTTCCCGAGTTTACCTGACTCAAAGGTTTGTGTTCTCTCTTTATAATAGTAGTATAGAAGTATAGATTGAAGGCTGTGTTTACTAGAAAAGTTACTAGTTTGTTCACCCTTACAGCAAGAGCAACTTCTGCAAACATTCTACAAAGAATGTCATAATTTGGAAAGTTAACTTCTGAAAATGTCTTTGTAATGTCTACTCGCCGAAAAAGTACTTCAACACCTCATCAGGGATAGCAAGTGCTATATAAATTAAAAATTAAATAAATTAAAACCTTTTTCCCTTCTCTATTCCTCCACTATCCCTTTTAATCCAAATAACTGACTAACATGTCCACCAATCAAATTACTTTCATATTTTCACTATACTAATTCACCACTTATCCTTTATGGGTTCCGGAGTAGCATGCTACTCGCCGAAAAGTGCTTCAACACCTCATCAAGGGTTAGTAAGTGCTATATAAATGCAATTATAATACAATACAATCCACCATGCAGATAGGCGCTGGAAGTTGGGGTGCTGCAGCACCCCCAAAATAATCATGCTTTAGTTCAGAACTTGTTTTCACACTTTATTGTTTGTAGTTTTAGCATTAAAACTGCATGTTAGTGTGATTTCTTTGCTTATTTCAATGGTAACTGCTATCTGTAAATTATAGCATGCTACTACACAGTGCTCTAGTAATATATTTGCGGCAGCGTGGCAGTGTACTCCAAAATGCATCACCGGCTTCATACTACACCCACACCATTTTCCTGCTAAATGGGCTTGACTCATTTGCTGTACTTGTTCTTTGTGAGGCTCTTGGATTTTTCAAAACCCCTACAACTTCATTGATGTAACATCCAGGGCAGCACCCCCGCTTTGTAAATAGTTCCAACTCCATTCATTTAGGCGTCACATAAATAACAACAAATGTAGACTAATTGCAGACAGAGTGGTGAATGTGGGTACTTTCCAGCTACTATTGGTACATTCAACACCTCAAGGGAATGATATTATTCAGGGCCTGGTTTAGACCTTTCCAGCGATATTACTCGATTCCAAACATGATGTGTATTCTGTTCGCCTTATTACGAGTGCCATAGGATATAATGCTCTTGTAATAAAGCAGACGGTAGATCTGCCACTTTTGCGATGGAGTAAACCCTCTGTAAACTCAAAATCAGGCCCTTATTTCTTTCCATTAAGGATAATGGGCCGACCCGGTATCCCTCAGAACCTGGGTATTGATAATATAAAAAACAATCGGTTCTGTCGGGCAATACAATTGCTGTGTTAGCTGTATTAAATACAAGAATAAAGGATTTTACACTTCCTTTTTCAAAGTAAATAAAAAAGTAATTGCAGTTTAAGAACACACCAAAAACAAGTAGAGTTGATTTACTCTTCTATTTTTCATAAATTATTGAATATTAAATGGCTGTCACAAAATACAAGTAAATTGAGAAAAGACAAAGGTGACTATTTTGAGAAGGTGACTGGTGAAGTGAACAGTATACTATATACAAAACATACATATGTGAAATAAATAAGAGAATTTAGAATTATTGTTGTGTCTCCTTATTCAATACATGTAATTCAAGACCCAATACTGATTGATTATTGGTCAAGAAAACTGGTAGACATGTGTGATGGGAAAGTGTTGACGTTTTGACCCCGGACACGGCGCTGATTGGTAAGCGTCACTGCGGGTCTTCCTCAGGACTATGGAAGCAGGGGTGGTCAGCCTATGAAATTAATTATAGACAGGTTGGTAATCTGGTGTGTTCTAATAGTTTGCGATCAGTAAAAGTGCAGTAGCTAGGGAGGTAGCTTACAACACAGGCAGGAGCTTCAATCAATGAAAATGCGCAAAACAGCAATTTATTGAAAGATCTATAAATAAGGAAAAAAGGTCTTTAGTGACCATATAATTTAATAAATCCAAAATGCTCGAAATGAACATCTGGTATGTGGCCTTACCAAAAGGTTTTCATGTTAGACCATAAGATGGTTATGAGATGACTCTATTTCCGTAGGCCACATTTTTTTAAGTGTAGGGCTTTTTTGAAGCAAATCATAGTTTTCAAGTGTGTCAGCCCAATTAGTTCCAATGAGCAGGAGAAGGCTGTCCATTATGACCTGGAGTGAGGCGGTCTCCCTTTTTGGTGGTGTGCTCCATATATTTAGCACTCAACATCTGACTGCTATTACACATAGGTTGAAGCAGAAAGGCGTGGCTGAGATTAAGTTGTATGTGTGTATACTTACATACCTTGTAATACTTACCATCCTTATTTTTTAAATTACTTTGTGGGGCGTTATCCATATGGCTCGGCATGTTAGTAGGACTGGATTTGTAGACTAGTCTTTGGAAAAGCAATGAAACTAACAGACATTCATTCATTTTTAGGTCTATTGGGTTCACCCAATGACCCAGGAATAACCAATGGATGCTATTCTTACATCATTGTATGGGATCCATGCCAGCGTGGAAATGCTAGAAGTTCACAGACCCCTTTTACAGATGGGTCCATTGGGTACACCAAAAAATGGAGGGTGCTATGTTCTGGGACAGACAACAGATGTGAATTGGTGACTGACTAAGTAGAAATGGGAACAAGATTGGGTCAATGCAGAATCATTAAAGATACTAATGAGCCTACCCAAAAGAGCAAACAACAATACCCAGAGATAACCAAAAACACAAAATTAAATGGGTCTATGGGTTCCACTCAGAAGTACATATGACACAACCCAGAGTTAAATCACTGACACTACAATATATGTGATTATAGGGCCTAACCAGATGCATGGATGGCACATCCCAAAGATAATCAAAGACCACAGCACATGGGTCTGTTGTGTCCACCAAGAATCGTACCCAAGTATAAACAAAGACAGCAGATTATATGCCTCTATGGTGGTATCTACACAAAAGCAGAGAAGGTTGGCTATTACTATAAAACCTGTGTGAGAAGGTGATAAATTGTAGTCCTGTTAAGGGAACTTTTAGCAACAACTGAAGAAGAGAGGTGTGGCCAAATGGGGGTAAGGAGGAAGTGATATGGGGAGAAAAGGGCAGGGTTTTAACAAAAGGCCTTTCCTGGCCCTGCTAGTCCAAAAACAGGGAATTTATCACAAGAAGACTTCCTTAACCTCTAACTAGGCATAAACAGGGAAAACAACACAGCAGAAATATGTTTAACCTTGCTAACATGCCCAAGGAGAGAAGACACCCTTTAACTAAAACTTGGGATGGAACCCATGGAAGAGTCTAACGGTGGTGAAAGTTGGTGGGAAGGAGAAAGGGACAATAAGGAGAAGCAGGGAAACCAAGGGTTCTGGAAAAGGGAGACCCGGGGAAAGGACATGGTGATATGTTGGAGCAGTGGAAACACATTGGTCATTTCAGACCAGGACATCCCTAACACCTTTTCAGAGCAAAATCAGGCAAGTTTGTGGGACCTAAAAGTACCATGAGTAGGTTACAGTCACAGTAATAACCACAGTCATGTTAATTATATACCCGTAGGAGAAGCTGCTCCTTTGTGCAGCTTCAAATTGGATCTCTGTCTGGGCAAACATATTATGATCAACTTGCTATGATCAACTAAAGATGGAGCATGCAGGCGAGGAAGGCATATCACACTGCCAGTAGCTGAGTATTTGGAGGGAGGGTCTATGTAATTTCAGCCACTGCTATGCATTCTTTTCCTATGTTTTCTTGGACACCCCATTATTCCGCTCTCACATTCTATGTGATGTCACATCCCCCCCTCTGACTTAGCATCCCATGTGATCGTAGACACATTCTGCTCCACCACATCTAATGTTGTATACCTCACTCCCTTAGGCCTTCAGACTTGACATCAACTCTACATCAGCATGACCTTCACTCATCCAAATCACTGTGTCAGGCCATGGGAACCTATAGCTTTGAAATCTTTTCAGTCTTAATTTAACAAACCCAGCTTGGTTTTATACTGCAAAGGCTGTAACCCATACAGTGCTGAGTAAAACAAAAAAGTGATGGATAAAATGTATGAATTAATCTCAGCCACAGAAAATTGCGACCTCCCAGTCCATTGTTTTTTTTGCTCGTCATGCCAGACAAGAACCATCCATATGTAAATCAGTCTTGGTCCTGCTCGAACAGTTCAACACAAACTTCTAGGAACATCCAATACTACCAGGAAAAGGTGTTCAATTTGTTTTAGTAAAACTTCTCCTAATTATTGTAACTTTTCAAATAAAGCAACAATATCTTTAGAATAAATGAGTGTATATATATATATGCCCATTTGGAGGTGGGTAAGCCGCTGAAGGCTTGGAAAGGGCTCAGCCTGGTGCCTGGGTCTGGCATGGGCCCAGGTCTTCTTGGATCCTCAAGCATTCATGTTGCTTCGCCTACACTGTAATAAAACCAGGAATAAAAGACAAAGCTTTAACTTTTGATATTAAACAGGAGGTGAGATACCCATCTAGTGGCTACATTGCACAATGTAAAACTAAAAAAAATGGGATCAATCCCTGTTTGACCAAGTTGTGTGATCCTAGGCAAATATTTTATTTCATAGATGCTCCTTTTTAGGTTGAGCTTTCGAGACCTGTTGTATATAGAGTGTGGGCTTACAGACAGCCCACTGCTTTTCATTGTTTGTTTCGGTTTCCTTTAAAAATCCTTGCTTTCAAGCGGTTAATCTTTCCCATTTGTCCCTCCTTTTTAGGCCTCGCTATTATAACCCGCAGGGATTAATAGCGAGTATATCGTAGGCGAAACAAACTCTTGACCAAGCGCGGATTACGTGCAGTTCATGTGATCTAGTCGTGTGAGACGCGCGTGCACGTCAAACCCATCAGCCTCGCACCAGACTTCACTGGAATGCCTCCCAAGCTGCTTCCCCGCCCCGTCATCAGCCTTCAAAGCAATGCCTCCCAAGCTGCTCCCCTGCTCCGCCATCAGCCTTCAAAGCAATGCGCTCCCGCCCGCCCCGCCCACAGCAATGCCAAGAGCTTGTTTTTTTTTTACCAGCGGGCAGTCTCTTGTTGCAGCTGTCACTCACGAACATTGTGCCCCTTGCCCCCACTGGACTAAGTTGATGAACATGACCCTCCCACTCCCCCAGCAAGGAACCCCCAACTGCCTGACACCGGGTCATCCGTGTGGGTGGTGGACACGCCAGCGCCTTAAGCGGTACCAGTTCAGTCAGTGCTACATGCCGCGTCTGTTATATCCCAGGGCTTGGTGCTTTCTTAAATTGGCCTGATACCAACACACAACACCAGCTCGTATGGAGGGTCAGACCCACAAAACATTATCCATAACAAATAATCGTCCCCGCACGCACTTATCAAAGTGCAACACGTTCGGGAAAATTTGTTTAAAATAAAATTGTTGCTTTGCTCCCGTTGTTGCTTCCACGCCCCCACCACCCTCTGGCACAAAGGCAGCCTAAGAAGAAACATATTAAAGGTGAGCCGCGGGTGTTTAATGTAGGTGGCTGCAGTACAAACTTAAAAAAAAAGGCCTGACACAAATGCTGCGAGTACAAACATTAAGGTACGGCCGGATCTAGTCTAAAGCATAATTCATATTGTGTCACTTTAAGCAATTGCTTTTTCCTTGTTATATGGCAGGAACTCATCCCAAAGGTACTGTAGCGCTTTACATAAGCTCCAGTTACATTATGCAAGGACACATTCATTTTCGTAGATAAGGGGAGATTAAGTGATTTGCCCAGAATCACAGGATGTTGGACCCCATGCCGAGACTCGGATCTGTTTCCACATTTCAAAAATCAACTCTTCTGGCCGTTACGCCACACCTTCACTCACCTTTTCCCTTCGGAAGTAATATCTGCAGAAAGTGAAAGATCTTTGAAGTTTTTTGGGAGGGGCGGGGCTCCGAATGAGTACGATGTAAAACTCTCCGGAGAGTTCTCACTTGTTGCAAAATAGAAACGTAACCTTCTGTTGTCAACACATTCAAACGTTCCTTAGAACCTGACTGACGTGCATATGGAAACACTAATTGTGGACAGGTTGAGAATTTGAGAATGCACGCCTTTTGATAGAACTATCACAATCACAAGAAACGTCTTTATAAATAAACTAGCAGCCCGTCCCGACGTTGTCCGGGTATGAATTGCTGCCGGCCAGAAGTATATTGTTTTGTAGGATTTCGTTTTGATAGCATTTCTTATCTGTGACAGGCCTGTGAAACGCTCCGAGTCACAGTGCACTGCTGATGCACTTAAGAGTGTGCGTTTAGTAGTGTGTGAACTCGAGTTTTCCTACTTTATTTTTCCTTGCAATATTATATAGCGCAAACTCGACAACATGGCATGAGCACAATTCACATTACAGAAGAACGCATTAATTTGTGGTAGGCACGGGGAGACAAAGCGATTTGCCTGGAATCACAGGATGTTGAGCTGATGCTGAGATTCGAACGTAATCTATCTATCTATCTATCTATCTATCTATCTATCTATCTATCTATCTATCTATCTATCTATCTATCTATCTATCTATCTATCTATCTATCTATCTATCTATCTATCTATCTAGCGGCCTCACTCTATCTATCTATCTATCTATCTATCTATCTATCTATCTATCTATCTATCTATCTATCTATCTATCTATCTATCTATCTATCTATCTATCTATCTATCTATCTATCTATCTATCTATATATCTCCCTCGCTCTATCTATCTATCTATCTATCTATCTATCTATCTATCTATCTATCTATCTATCTATCTATCTATCTATCTATCTATCTATCTATCTATCTATCTATCTATCTATCTATCTATCTATCTATCTATCTACTGGTGTAGTCATCATTGTTGCCTCTGTCTGGCAACGTCTCGAAGAGGTCGTAAAGCTCGGCTCTGCCATAGCACATAAGTAGGGATCGCTTACCCTTCCCATCTGTTTCTCTAACTCCGACGAAATAATGGTCAAGCTGACCAATCCAGGAATGCCATCTTGCCGCCGCCGTCGACGGGTCGGAGAGTTCGCTAAATGGAGGTAGCGGTGCAGTGAATTCGTGGCCGGGGGCGCCGGCACATTGGTCACGGCGTGTACAGGAGCATGGGCCGCGGCCTGTTAAGGCGCAGGATTTGGCGGTGCAGCCGGCTGGTGGGCTGGCGCTGTAGACAATGCTGCACCCCCAGTGGGGGCAGGATTAGACATTTTGTGGGCCACCTGGTCGCGTGGCTCTGCAGGGGCACTCGCTGCGTGGGCGCTGATGTGCTAACGTGTCTTCCTCCTTTCCGGCCAGCGCAGGGGGCGTCGTTCCGCGGAGACGCTGGGGCAGCAACTAGGGCCCTGCTGTCATGGTCTGGAGCGTTCAGCAACACCGGGTGTGGTGCGAGGGCAGGGGACGTCCTGTGCCCTGCAGCACAGGTGGGTGCTGGAGCGTGGCCCACGGGCATGGCGTTGCAGAGAGCTTGTCCCCCACCTTCTCACAGGTGATGCAACGTGGCAATCTCCGCTTTCAGCATGTGTGTGTGGGGAGCGTCACGTGACGGACTGCCGCTGTGTGGGCGTGATGTTTCTTCCACACCCAGGCTTCTACCACCGGGCCAGACGCTGGATTTTATGTAAAATCGCTGACACGGGGCACACGTACATCAAAGAGCCCCTCCCGCGGGGGCCGAACCAGTTCCGCACAGGCCGCAGGGAGCAGAGGCGGGCCTTGTAACAGGCGTGTTGTGCAGCGCCGGGCCGGAGAGCAAATCGCGGGCAGAATTCCTCACATTGGAGGGCTCACCTGAGCGCCGGGCCAGGCGCGCTGCACGGGCCGGATGATATGTGCCCGAGGAGGCCGCTCCCAGCCAGCTGACGCCACAGGGTGAAGCGCCGGACGGGCGCGAACACTATTGCGGGGTGAGCACCCGTGAAGGTCTTGCGGCCGCACCAGCTCGAACGCGTAAAGCGTGAGCACCGCGGACATAAGGCACCAGTGCCGATGTGTGTCCGCAGGGGCGAGGCGTGGGGAGACCCGCCTCGTTGCCAATGTGGTGACGGGAGTCACGGGGCAAGGGACAACCTATGCCACAGAGTGGGGCCTACACACACTCAAATAATTGCACGCAGAGTCTAGCTACTGCTTTGGGCCGAAGACCACGAGCGATCTCGTGCCCGTTTATTTATACCCCAAGGGCGAGCCCTCCCTCGGGGTGTGTGTGCGTGCATGCGTGTATGGACAGGCCGGGTCGCTCCGTCAGTACAGGTTTTACTCCCGTTGCTCATGGCTGCGCTTGCACCTACATCAGACTTGAAACCTCTTCAGCCTCTGGAGACACTCAGCTCTGTATCGTTGGGGGCAGAAGCATTGCTTTATGCCACACTGCCAGTGTACCAGCCTCTGCCTACAGTGAGATTGCTGAGAGCACTGCGGTGAATATCGCAGCTCTGTTCGTCCGCACTGAGGGTGAGGGCATCTGAGTGCAGGAGCAGAAAAGGGCAGTTGAACAAATGAGTGTTGAATGCTGCAACGGCTACAGTAGAATGTAGCCCTCGTTGTTTGGCAGAGAGAACCGTCAGGCTTACTCTAGGGCAATACTTTTTAAGTTGTGCATAACTTTTTATTTAATTATACTTCTGTTTTGCGTCATGTTTACTGTGTAAGGCTGAGTTGATGCATACAATTCTTATCAAATAACATATTTAGCGTCTCGGCAAGCTTCCTTGGAGGCCCGTGGACCTTGCAGACATCCTTCCTGTGTTTAAAAAAAAAAGAAATTAAATAGTGTTAGTAAACACTGCGGGTTGCAGCAGTCGGTCTCTGAGAGACTCTGCTCTGTGGGGGCCGGGGGATTCCAGTGATTGTCAGCGTGGAGATGCAGGGGCGCTAAGAGGTGAAATACGATTCAGAAAAAGGGGTGGTGATGAACAGAGTGTCTGAATTAAGCAGACCACTCTTACCCAGTCCAAAGATCAGGGCTTGATCCATCACCGTTTTTTAGCTCACTGCACCATCCCAGCTCAGAACTTGGCTATATGCAAATTAGTCTGACCCTGGCCCAGTGCATCATGGGAACAGGGCAGACCAAACTACCAAGCCAATTCTTATACTGGGAAGGAAACAAGCTACCGGGGACCGGTTTCTGGCATTTCAGCCGTCTTCGGCCCGGCTTGCTTGAATCCTGATGGTGCAATGAGCAAGGGACTCACATCTGAGTATACCCTTCCACGCTTATGGTGGACAAAAATGATTCAGAAAAAGGGGTGGTGATGAACAGAGTGTCTGAATTAAGCAGACCACTCTTACCCAGTCCAAAGATCAGGGCTTGATCCATCACCGTTTTTTAGCTCACTGCACCATCCCAGCTCAGAACTTGGCTATATGCAAATTAGTCTGACCCTGGCCCAGTGCATCATGGGAACAGGGCAGACCAAACTACCAAGCCAATTCTTATACTGGGAAGGAAACAAGCTACCGGGGACCGGTTTCTGGCATTTCAGCCGTCTTTGGCCCGGCTTGCTTGAATCCTGATGGTGCAATGAGCAAGGGACTCACATCTGAGTATACCCTTCCACGCTTATGGTGGACAAAAATGATTCAGAAAAAGGGGTGGTGATGAACAGAGTGTCTGAATTAAGCAGACCACTCTTACCCAGTCCAAAGATCAGGGCTTGATCCATCACCGTTTTTTAGCTCACTGCACCATCCCAGCTCAGAACTTGGCTATATGCAAATTAGTCTGACCCTGGCCCAGTGCATCATGGGAACAGGGCAGACCAAACTACCAAGCCAATTCTTATACTGGGAAGGAAACAAGCTACCGGGGACCAGTTTCTGGCATTTCAGCCGTCTTCGGCCCGGCTTGCTTGAATCCTGATGGTGCAATGAGCAAGGGACTCACATCTGAGAATACCCTTCCACGCTTATGGTGGACAAAAATGATTCAGAAAAAGGGGTGGTGATGAACAGAGTGTCTGAATTAAGCAGACCACTCTTACCCAGTCCAAAGATCAGGGCTTGATCCATCACCGTTTTTTAGCTCACTGCACCATCCCAGCTCAGAACTTGGCTATATGCAAATTAGTCTGAGCCTGGCCCAGTGCATCATGGGAACAGGACAGACCAAACTACCAAGCCAATTCTTATTCTGGGAAGGAAACAAGCTACCGGGGACCGGTTTCTGGCATTTCAGCCGTCTTCGGCCCGGCTTGCTTGAATCCTGATGGTGCAATGAGCAAGGGACTCAAATCTGAGTATACCCTTCCACGCTTATGGTGGACAAAAATGATTCAGAAAAAGGGGTGGTGATGAACAGAGTGTCTGAATTAAGCAGACCACTCTTACCCAGTCCAAAGATCAGGGCTTGATCCATCACCGTTTTTTAGCTCACTGCACCATCCCAGCTCAGAACTTGGCTATATGCAAATTAGTCTGACCCTGGCCCAGTGCATCATGGGAACAGGGCAGACCAAACTACCAAGCCAATTCTTATACTGGGAAGGAAACAAGCTACCGGGGCCCGGTTTCTGGCATTTCAGCCGTCTTCGGCCCGGCTTGCTTGAATCCTGATGGTGCAATGAGCAAGGGACTCACATCTGAGTATACCCTTCCACGCTTATGGTGGACAAAAATGATTCAGAAAAAGGGGTGGTGATGAACAGAGTGTCTGAATTAAGCAGACCACTCTTACCCAGTCCAAAGATCAGGGCTTGATCCATCACCGTTTTTTAGCTCACTGCACCATCCCAGCTCAGAACTTGGCTATATGCAAATTAGTCTGACCCTGGCCCAGTGCTTCATGGGAACAGGGCAGACCAAACTACCAAGCCAATTCTTATACTGGGAAGGAAACAAGCTACCGGGGACCGGTTTCTGGCATTTCAGCCGTCTTCGGCCCGGCTTGCTTGAATCCTGATGGTGCAATGAGCAAGGGACTCACATCTGAGTATACCCTTCCACGCTTATGGTGGACAAAAATGATTCAGAAAAAGGGGTGGTGATGAACAGAGTGTCTGAATTAAGCAGACCACTCTTACCCAGTCCAAAGATCAGGGCTTGATCCATCACCGTTTTTTAGCTCACTGCACCATCCCAGCTCAGAACTTGGCTATATGCAAATTAGTCTGACCCTGGCCCAGTGCATCATGGGAACAGGGCAGACCAAACTACCAAGCCAATTCTTATACTGGGAAGGAAACAAGCTACTGGGGACCGGTTTCTGGCATTTCAGCCGTCTTCGGCCCGGCTTGCTTGAATCCTGATGGTGCAATGAGCAAGGGACTCACATCTGAGTATACCCTTCCACGCTTATGGTGGACAAAAATGATTCAGAAAAAGGGGTGGTGATGAACAGAGTGTCTGAATTAAGCAGACCACTCTTACCCAGTCCAAAGATCAGGGCTTGATCCATCACCGTTTTTTAGCTCACTGCACCATCCCAGCTCAGAACTTGGCTATATGCAAATTAGTCTGACCCTGGCCCAGTGCATCAGAAATGTGAAATACAGCAAAGCTTTATTAACATGTAAATGGTCTTTTAAAGACTTGTGAAGTACTCAGGTGTGGCTGTGTGTGTGCGCAGGGAAGCTGTCTCAGCCCGGGGTGAGGACTGACACACACATGGGGTGAGATGACAGACGGTGACAGAGGGAGGGAGACAGAGGGAGAGGGAGGGGGGAAGGCAGATGTTGACGGAGGGTGACAGAGAGAGGGAGACAGAGACAGAGAGGGAGACCGAAAGAGGCAGGCAGGGGGAGACAGAGGGAGGGAGACAGAGGGAGAGGGAGGATGACAGAGGGAGGGAGACAGAGGGTGACAGAGGGAGGGAGGGAGATAGAGGGTGACAGAGGGAGGGAGAGGAAGGGAGACAGAGAGAGACAGAGAGGGAGACAGAGAGAGGCAGAGAGGGAGGCAGAGAGGGAGGGAGGGAGAGGGAGACAGAGGGAGGGAGACGGAGGGAGACAGAGGTAGGGAGACAGGGAGACAGAAGGAGAGAGATGGAGGGAGAGGGAGGGAGACAGAGGGAGGGAGGCAGAGAGACAGGGAGGAAGACAGAGGGAGGGAGACAGAGAGGGGGAGACAGAGGGAGGGAGACAGAGAGGGAGGGAGACAGAGAGTGAGGGAGACAGAGAGGAAGGGGGACAGAGGGAGGAAGACAGAGTGTGGGAGACAGAGAGTGAGAGACAAAGGGAGGGAGAGAGAGGGAGGGAGAGAGAGGGAGGGCGAAAAAGGGAGGGAGAGAGAGGGAGGGAGAGAGGGGAGGGAGAGAGAGGGAGGGAGACAGGGGTAGGGAGACAGGGGGATGGAGACAGAGGGAGACAGAGAGAGGGAGATAGAGAGGGAGAAAGAGAGGGAGGGCGACAGGGAGACAGCCAGAGGGAGGAGGGCAGCAGAGGGAGACAGACAGAGGGAGGAGGGCAACAGTGAGAGGAGGGCGACAGAGGAGGGAGGGAGACAGAGGGCGGGAGACAGAGGGAGGGAAACAGAGTGGGAGACAGAGAGGGAGGGAGACAGAGAGAGTGGGAGACAGAGAGAGTGGGAGACAGAGAGAGTGGGAGACAGCGGGAGGGAGACAGAGAGGGAGGATACAGTGTGGGAGGGAGACAGAGGGAGGGAGGGAGGGAGACAGAGGGTGGGAGAGAAAGGGAGGGAGAGAGAGAAAAAGAAAAAGAGAGGGAGACAGAGAGGGAGACAGAGAGGGAGACAGAGAGAGGGAGACAGAGAGAGGGCGACAGAGAGGGAGACAGAGAGGGAGACAGAGAGAGAAAGGCAGACAGAGGGAGGAGGGCGACAGGGAGGGCGACAGAGGGAGGGAGACAGACAGAGGGAGACAGACAGAGGGAGACAGACAGAGATTCATTAGGCTTTATACATGATCTGCTCCCTCTCATGTCCATGCCAGCACTTTCACTGTACTGACTACGACATTATTCACCACCCACGTAGTCCATTAAATGCGTGGGAATTTGGGATTGTCAACCCCTGGCTCTGTAATCCTAACTTCTAATTTCAAAGTTGTACCTCTTCACCTTCCACAGTTCCTTAAAGACTTCCTTTTCCAGATTTCTGACCATCTTGCCATGATCGGTTCTTTCTTTGGCAAATATTCTGGACCTATTTTTCAGTCGCAGCCATCATGACTCATGGGTACTGGGGGTTGGGTTAATTTAAAAAAAAAAAAAGAATTAAAACTTACCTTTGCCTCTGGTCCTGCATTACGTCTCCTCTCTCTGCTCCTCACAGGAAGCAGGCAGCCTCCCTCTCCTCACCTAAGCCAATCACCACACTGCAATGGCAGGGTTGTGATTGGCTGGACGCCGACCACACAGGCATCTATGGGGAGGTCATTTTCTCCATGCATGCTGCATGCAGCCTACAAAGAGAAAACGGGAGAGTGCATATGACTGGTTTGGTCGGCCCTGGGGCCGACCAAACAGTCAGCACCCACTACAGTGGGCAAGCCACTTCTCCCCTGCCTGGAACAGGACCGCCCATCCTCCCGCCGCAACCAAGCCCCTCTCCTTTCTCGCAGTGCGAGAACAGAAACATAAAATGGTATTCATAATTAGGGTATTTGGTATTATGGTATTTCTTTTTTCAACATTTCTATCTTTATTTATCCATATTTATCTATCGGCCATTTTATATGTATTTATTCATATTAATTTTGTGTTTTGCGTACAAATGAAGTTGAAAAACTGTACATTTCCATATTTATTTAACGGATAGAGACACACTCATAATTTGATGTTTGTTGTGTTTTAGCTATTTAAGCTGTCAACTATCACATACCAATACATTCACTGGTAAATACTAGCATTATACCATAAATATATGTTGACATATGCCATCATTTAAAGAAATGTTATCCCGTTTAATTTTCCAAGCTGTCCATATTCTCAGCTGCTGCCCATAATTCATCAAAGACAGCATGGAGAGTCACTTAAAAAGAGCACAATTTTCTGTATTCATCCATTTTAAAAATTAAATGCAGACACAAAACACAATGTTTTCTGTCTGTATTTATCTGTAAAAATCCGTATAAACAGAAAACAGGGAGCCTTATTATTAACACCATTTTATGTTTCTGCTTGTCGCACTGCGAGACAGCAGTGGGGCGATGCACCTCTGCCCACGTGGAGGGGCCGCCCTGCTATTGTTACTCAATCCACTATGTATATATCACAAATAACATGAGTAAGTTGGGCATAGCAATGAGTTTACTGAAATTGACTACTAAAGTTCATTGTAATTGCTACCTAATGCTTCATTCCGCACTAATGAAGTTACTTCGAGTGAATTTGGTAAAATCTGCCTTGCCTCTGCTACCAATTAAAAACCATGCCTAGTACCTACAGTTATGGTGCCAGACTATCTACTGCTTGGATAGCTGTGTGGCACAGCTCATGGGTGAAGTCTATGTTTGCCTCAAGTATCTGTCAGACATGGCAATGTTTGTGCAGCCACAGCCGTGCCCTCTTAGCAATGTGGGCACAGGACTCAGCAAAGTCCTCAGAAAATAGCTCTTGGTTTTTTTGTGGACGTCTTTTCCTTTATGGATTTACATTTGTTTTCAGTAAAGTGCATATCTCCAACTTGCCAGCTATGGTATGTTGGTTGCATGTAGAGATCCCTTATGCATTCCTAAGGCCACCTCAAATTGCTAGAAAGGGAAGACAAAGAGAGGGATCGGTCAGTTACTTTCTATGTAAAGGGAGTATCTTTTTTTATTGCTAAGGAAATGTTGGATGGAACCAGTAAGACACTAAGAATGAAAACTGACTGACCATTAACCTTTTTGAGTAATGACCTCAAATATGTTTGCATGTATTTCTCGGATTTCAAGACACTGGAAAGAAGGTAAAGGATAGCTTTAATACTGACTAAATCTTCACCTCCCACATAGAGCTTCATTTAATTCCTTTATAGAACACAGCTAAGGCATATGGCCAAATTTCATAAACGTTCTGTCAGTGCAGTTTCGCTTTAATATTTGCACTGACCACATGCATCAAGCATTGGCAAAGCCAATATGTCTTGCCTAAGCAAGATCTGTTGACTTTGTCAATGTTTGTATAACATTTTTTACCAAGTATAATAGATCACAAGTAACCGCCCTCCTCGCCGCAACAGATGGCACCCACTCCCTACAAGACAAAGGAGAAACAGTAGCCCTCATTCTCCTTAACCTCTCAGTGGCCTTCGATACAGTCTCCCACCGCACCCTAACACGCAGACTCCACAACGCAGGGATTTGGGACAAGGCCCTCAACTGGATCCAGTCTTTCTTGCCTGGAAGAATACAGAGGTCAGACTACCTCCCTTCCTCTCGAACCCTACACCAACCACCTGCAGAGTCCCCCAGGGGTCCTCCCTCAGCCCCATTCTCTTCAAAGTCTACAGGCTCCGCTCGCCCCCTCGTCAGAACCCACAGACTCAACATTGTTTCATACGCAGACGTCAACCAACTCATCCTCTCCCTATCCAACTAACCCAACGCAGCCAAACACAACTTTCAAGAAGTCATAGAAGCTATCGCCAAATGGACCACCAACTCCGTCGCATCCTCCTGCTTCCACAACCTCCGCCTCCTATGCAAGACCGTAAAACCGATCCCCCTCGAGCACAGAAAGACCGTCACTCACGCCCTAGTCACCAGCAAACTCGACTAAGGCAACGCACTCTACGTCATAATAAACAAAAACCTCACCCGCAAGCTACAAAACATCCAGAACACCACCGTGAGACTGGTCCTCAACCTGCCAAGACACTGCCACATCTCCCAGCACCTGTGCACAGTCCACTTGCTCCCTATCGAGACTAGAATCACCTTCAAGATCCTCACCCACGCACACAAAGCCCTCCACAACACCGGACCAGCATACCTGAACAGCCGAATCAAATTCCACGCACCCCAAAGGACCCTACAATCAGCCCAGCTCTCTTACGCCATGGTCCCTGGCGCCAGAAAGACGAGATTAGGAGGCAGCTCCTTCTCCTTCCTCGTGGCCAAAGCCTGGAACGCCCTACCACTCCACCTCAGACAGACAACAGCACTCTCCATCTTCACGAGAAACCTCAAAACTGGGCTCTTCGACAGACTCCCCTCCTTGATGGACTGGAACCTGCACCTCCCCTCCTCCCCAGCGCCTTGAGACGCTTACAGGTGAGTAGTCGTGCTTAACAAACACATGATTGATTGGCTTTGCCAATGCTTGTCTTAATTATCGCACGAGTCGCATTCATATATTCACGTTCGGGATGTGTTCTGTACAAAAACCTCACTTGTGTTTGATTTAATAGACAGTAATGTTGCTCCATCTATAGAACAAATCAAGTCCACAAGTAGGGCGCACAAGCCACGACAACAGACTTGCCTTTTATCTCAGTATTGGCATTGCTGTCAGGAGGTAGGACATGAATGTTTCTAAGTATGTTTAAAAACTATCACGTTTAATAAATGTATTTCAATGCAGTGATATCATTTGATGAACTACGGTTAAACGCTAAAAGAAATACACTGTTTTGTATTTTGATCAGACTTTATCGTAATGGTTAATGACGTTTATTGCACGATTTAAATGGCAAGCATTTTCAGGACCTGGGTGTGAACTGTCACTTAGAGCCGAACCATATCCTTGGCTCGGCTCTGGCTCGGCTACGGCTATTCCTGTTGAATTGATGGTTCACCTACCTCAACGTTCAGTTGACAAAAAATACAGACTCCTGCGTCGCGATAATATCACAAAAAGTCAAGCCTATCTATTTATACAGAAACTAGCAGCCCGTCCCGACGTTGTCCGGGTATGAATTGCTGCCGGCCAGAAGTATATTGTTTTGTAGGATTTCGTTTTGATAGCATTTCTTAATTGTGACAGGCCTGTGAAACGCTCCGAGTCACAGTGCACTGCTGATGCACTTAAGAGTGCGCGTTTAGTAGTGTGTGAACTCGAGTTTTCTACTTTATTTTTCCTTGCAATATTATATAGCGCAAACTCGACAACATGGCATGAGCACAATTCACATTACAGAAGAACGCATTAATTTGTGGTAGGCACGGGGAGACAAAGCAATTTGCCTGGAATCACAAGATGTTGACCTGATGCTGAGATTCGAACGTAGCTCCCCAGCTCTAAAGTTCGCAATTCTAGAACTTGTGGCAGGAGGTGTGTCTAAAAGTGTATGTCGGTGCTGGCCATCAATGAGAGAGACCTCTGCATTTTTCAAATCGGTGGTGAAAAAATATGAGTATGTTGCTGGAGATGTGGGCCGCAGTGCCACCAATGTACTTACCGGGGGAGGGTAAACACCCATTATTCCGCAACTTTCTTTCCGCATACCATCACTCCACATACTTTCATTACGAAAGCACCATGACTCCGCAATGCCATTATAACGCATGGCATTACATTTTATTTGCTTTTACCACACATACATTTACAACGAAATTCGTTGTAAATGCATCAATGGTAAAAGTACGTTTTTTTTTAATGTTTGGATAAGGTAAGTATGGGTATAGGGGTATATGTTTTGGGGTACTGAGGTATATGTTTTGGGGTGCTTGGGTATTTTAAGGGTTCAGATATAGTTTTGAGTTATGAGGTACAGGGGTAGTTTTAGGGTTTAGGAATAGGTATTGGTTTTGGGGTGCAGAGGTACTTTTAGGGTTCCGGGGTAGGTTTGGGTTTTGAGGTACAGGGGTATTTTTAGGGTTCGGGCTAGGTTTTGGTTTTGGGGTACAGGGGTATTTTAGGGTTCAGGGCTAGGTTTGGGTTTTGGGGTACAGGGGTATTTTATGGTCCAGGGCTAGGTTTGGGTTTTGAGGTACAGGGGTATTTTTAGGGTTCAGGGGTAGTTTTGGGTTTTGGGGTACAGGGGTATTTTAAGGGTTCAGGGCTAGGTTTGCGGTACAGGGGTATTTTAGGGTTCAGGGGTAGGTTTGGGTTTTGGGGTACAGGGGTATTTTTAGGGTTCAGGGCTAGGTTTGGGTTTTGGGGTACAGGGTATTTTTAGGGTTCAGGGGTAGGTTTGGGTTTTTAGGTACAGGGCTATTTATAGGGTTCAGGGCTAGGTTTGGGTTTTGGGGTACAGGGGTATTTATAGGGTTTTGGGATAGGTTTGGGTTTTGGGGTACAGGGTACATTTATAGGGTTAAGATGGGTTAGTGTTTAAGGGTGTTGGGGTATTTTAAGGAGTACGGGTTGGTTATGATTATGGGGTGCAGGGGTATTTAAAGGGAGCAGGGTGGACACCCGGAGCTGGAATGTACAGAACCTGGGAAGAAAAAACAATGAAATATTGGGCACAACGCTCGCTTTTTGTTCCCCGTAATCTTGCGCCCCGCACACGCCCACGCCCCCAGCACAGGCCCACAGCATACGATATGAGACATGGCATGAAGGGCGGAACGTACCACACACCCCCAGCGTTTGTCATGCCCCCCAGCACAAGCCCACAGCACAACGCAGATAAGCCCACAAGGGACTACTTTGCTGGCACGGGTCTTTTACCTTTTAAATGTATATGGTGGGCGTCTGCATAGCCTTTGTCCTTCTGCTGCAACTGCCCTTTCCAACGCTGTATTGGGTGTTGTGATTGGTGCTGTGGGTCCTGAGATTACCCGCCTCAAAGGTTTGAGCTCTCTCTTTATTATATTAGTACTAGCAGCCTGCCCGACGTTGTACGGGGGCAATGAGTCTTCAGGGCCAGCTGCCCACCCAGGCTCCCGCCCGCCCCGGCCCCCACCCGCCCCGACATTGCCCCGACCCCCACCCGCCCCGCCTCGCCTCGCCTTTACCTTTCCTGAGCCGCCAAGACACCTATTAGCTACACGGACCAGATGGAAGCAGGGCCAACCGCCCGCCCCCCCTCCCGCCCCACCTCGCCTCGCCTTTGCATTACCTGAGCCGCCGCTCCTCCCCGCGCTCCTCACTTCACTGCCGCTCCATGTCTGCCACTCCTCGTCGTCATCACGCACATTGCGGCCAGCGCTACGTCGCGGCCGGCGCTACTTTCAGGGGACTACTTTTTTTTTGTTGTTAAATTTTTTAATTTACGTTTCATTTTTATTTTTTATAGCCTATGTCCATCTGCACACCCTGGCAATTTCAACCATGTATCGGGTGTGTGGATTGGCGCTGTGGTTCCCGAGTTTACCTGGCTCGAAGGTTTGTGTTCTCTCTTTATAATAGTAGTATAGATAGATATAGAAGATATAGATAGATATAGATAGATATATCTAGAAATGAATTCATCCGGCGCAACAGTGGCGTATCGAAACTTGTGGGGGCCCCCCTGCAAAGTGCATGGAGGGGGCCCCCATGATACGGACCCAGTAAGGAGCTCATAGGCCCGTTCACCATGCCGGGGGAGACCCCCTGGAGCTCGGGCCCTCCGTACCCTTGGGGCTGCGGGGAGTATTGTTACGCCACTGCTCGAGCCAGGCTCTAGCTCAATTTGAGGCCCACTTAGACCCTTGGCCCCAAAACAATCTGAGATTTAATGTGGCTTCTAAGATTTAATGTGGTTTCTGCCTACAGCCACGCTCCAACTTCATGTGTAATGAGGTGATTTGAACATGGCTGGGTCATAGCTGCCAAGGTTTCAGATTGCTATGCGTGACATTGCTATAATTTCAGTGTGATTATGAGTGACATTTCAACAACTATGAGTGACACCTTCTCGTGAGCAAAATCAATCAATGAAGACAAGGGAAACATACATACATATATCAGAAATTGCACTCATTTGAGGAATGAAAACTCTAAGATATTAAAACTGCTGTAAAGCACCTGAAATGGAACGAAACTTAGGTGTGAATGTGCGAGGTGCTCTGTTTCTAAGCACCTCTTGTCACCGACCCCACAGGACCTCAACCCTCTGCCTCCCTGATTTCGCCCTACTATGCCTTTCACAATCCTAAGGGAACACTTTGGTTGCAGGCAGAGAGAGCAGGTGCAGCCTCGTACCACAGGTGTAAATGTGTGAGGTGCTATGCTTCTAAGCACCTACCCCCAATGATCCATGGCCCCCTCCAGCCCTACTTGAGTTCGGAGGCACTCTCTCCACTCTACCATGCCTCTCATGCTCATAAGGGGGACACCCAGGCTACAGGCATAGAGATGGAGTGATAGTTGAGCTGCCTAAATTAAAAATTAAGAGTCAACACAGCTGTCTTGTGGAAGCTGCTGCAGACAGGCACAGACATTGATTGGGCAACAAGTAGCACTAAGCAGCTGAGGTACACAGGTCACTCACAGCAGGCAGCATTATTTAAAAAACACGACCCTTCAACTCAGTGACACCAAAAGAATTATAACATACCCCCTGCACAGATCACAACACAGCAAGGCTCTCACAGAGATCTACACAATGCTGTGCTGATGACGCAGCTGAAAGTAATGTGTTATGTGACACTAATTGTCGACCGGTCGGGTCCGTCACCACTGACCAGAAACACTGCAAATCACGTTAACCTTTACACTGATGCACTACCTCCATTTCATTGAAACATGCTCACAAAGCTCCCTTAGTTTAGTATCAATTGAACTGCAACTGACGGAATTGGATATGCACATTTGACTGTTGTGGTGGTCCATGGATTTAAGTTTAGTTTTGTGAACTCAGTATTTGCATGAACCGGTGCGGCCCAATTAAAACGATTTAGTAAATGTTGTGCGACTTCAACTTACCTATGTAACCAACTAAGGGATCGCTCCTAGACTCCTCAAAAAGTGTATGTAACTAACACTGAAGCAAGACAGATTAGGATCATAATGTACAAAGCGACGGACACAATGCAGAGCTGAATTTCTATGCGTTCTTGGTGTTTGAGCGTGGGGTCATGTAAGGACACAGCGACAAGGACTGCCATGCTAAGAACTTAACCTGAGGGACCAGCATATTCTTTGCTGACAGAGTCCGCAGACTCTGAGGCCCTGTGTAGTCTCAAGGCACAAGAAGAGCTGTGTGGGGCAAACCATGGTGCGTAGGAGAGTGTGAGAGAAAAAAATGTAAGGGCAGGGAGGCAGCCTGACATCGGACACAGCAGCACTAGTGCCAGGTTCAGGCCGAGATGATTCCAACTCCCCCTATCCCCTCCCCCCGCGGTAATCATTTCCTTTCAAAATGCCGTTAGCCTTAGTGCAGGTTGACTGTCCCTGTTGTGAGTTCTGATGAGCCTGGCCGCACGTTAATGCACGAACCTTACTATTCAGTTAGTGTGACAGATGACAACTCGGGCTGTGACTGACATTAACACAAACAAGTTGTAAAATGGCATATTACGAAAAATGAAGACTTCAGATCTGGCGCACAATATTCCATTCCCCCAGCCGAAAGCTTATTGAGAAAAAAAGGATTAATCTGGTTCCTAGAAATGGAACCCTTTCCCTGCAGCCACGAGGTCAACTCCTCTTATACCTTTTCACTGAATATGGGTTTCAGATTAACTTGGCTGATACGCTAAATAATTAATACACACCTTTGATTTTTTAGTCTACACTACTTACCCAGGGCAAACATTGAAGAGAGTGAAAAATATCAGCGCAGCAAGAAGACAGGAGGCATGCGGGGCGGGTAAGAGAGACTGAGTCCCATGTCGTTCACGCCACTGCATTATGATTGTTCCTCAGCCGGGCTCGGCAAAATCACATTCACAGCATGCTGTGCCAGCAGCCATCAGATGCCCACAGCATGGGGGCCCCTGCAAGCAGAGAGCAACTCCAAGATAGCCAAGCACTACCCATAAACCAGTGAGGCCCCACGGGACGGCCTTCCTCGCAAACTTCCTGCGGCGCTCTGGCAGTAGGACGTGACGTCTTATCTGGCCAATTGAATCAAGCAACCTGACTGGGCCCAGCCCTGGAGCCGTAGAGTCCGAATCATTGCCGCACAGCGCCGGACGGGGAATCATCGCATAAATAAAATAAATTGTGTTGTACCATTAAATGACTGAGCCTACCAGCGGCAGCTGCTGCACCCTAGCTTAGCTGGAGGCCCACTGGCTCCGCAGGGCGAGCGGCGCGAGACGTCTCCCCCTGCGGATTTCGCGCATAATGGTAGGGTCCAGGAGCGTGATATAGAGGGAGCGTCAGGGCAGGTATTAGTGCGTAGTTTCTGAGGAGATTAGGCGCAGGTAGTTTAGAGAGGGGGTTTATTCTTCCTTAGCGAAATTCTGAGATTCAGGCGGTGAATCACTTTGGATATAAGAGCGAAGGATAGTTTAGTCAGAGAAAGTTATTTTCTCAACAATGGAAATGAGTGAACAGCTGGTGGCGGCGTTGAGGGTGATACAGCAGGAAGGCAGGGAAGGCATGCTGACACAAGCAGCGTTCGATGAAATGCTTCCTCCGAGGCGCCCACCACAGAGACAGGCGGCTAAAGGAGTGAAGTATGCCGTTGAAGCCTGTCAACCGGCTTCTGTCAGAAAAAGAAATGGGCGCGCCCGTTCTTTGAGTGCGGGTTTGGAGGCGTCTTTGCGTCCCGGCGAGACAAGTAAGGTCGTGACAGTCCGAAGAGCGTCTTCCCTCACGCGTCAGAAGCCAGTGAGCGATTTCGACAACGAGTCGAACGCCGCTGAGGTAAATATGCTGGTGGCGGGAAATCCTCCAGGAGTCGCTCAGAAGGGTACACAGGTGGCCCTGAAGAGAAAGGGGAAAGAAAAGGCTGTCAAGAAAGTGGCCCTTACTCAGGACAGTTTGGGTGGGCAGGGGTTTCCATTACCTCCTCATCCCTTGAATTGTATGCCTGTCCGTGATGCATCGGGTGTGGACAATAGACAGAACACGGTCAGTCAGCAGTTCATTATGAGAGGGGGGACAGGTTCGTTGGTGGCTTATTCTAGTGACAGCGATGACGAAGTTGTTTATGATACGCAGCCCACTTATGCCCCCCCTCTCCACAGGATTCCTTTACAGTTACCTCAGAATAGTTCGATGCTGACTGGAACTATTGAGTCGGGTGCGCGAGAGCTGCCCTTGACTTTAGTCGTGGGTCCTCAGGTGCTTAAGTCAGCCGAAGCGTTTGAGGGGCACAGGACGCGAATGATTCGGATGGGGAGGATGAGTATTATGAGGGTATTGACACGGACGAAGAGTTCGAACAGGAGCAAGGACATGGAACATTGCCCGCTGAGCAAGCAGCTAGGCGGTGGGACACCCAATATCTGTTTCCACGTGCCCGCACGTCACCATATGAAGCACCACACAAAGGGTGTGCACAGGTCGGAAGCGGAGACGGTCAGTCGCATTGGGTTGAGCGCCCCATGTGCACTGACAATCCAGCTATGCTCCATGCTACCATGGATGTTATTAATACCTCACGAGTACCACGCGACATGGCTGAGGCGCAGATGGTTGGTTTCCGGAACGCGCCATCTGTTCAGGCGGCTGCCCCTACCGTGTCACGGTATACTGCGGAGCTTGGTAATGTATACTCCAGCGAATCTAGAGCGGATTTTTTGCGATCAGACAGGACTCTGGAGTGGAGCTCTGATCTGCTTTGGTCGAATTTTGACGAGGGAGTGGGGGATGGAGCTTGCCCAGGTTCTAGTGGCGGGGTTCAGGTGAGGGGTGAGTTTTGTCAGAAAGCGAAGGGTCAGGTTGGAAGTTCAAAGAAAGGCAAAAGGGGTGTACATTCCAAACAGAGTGTAGTGGGAATGGTGGGCAAAGAGGTCAGGGTTGGGGGGGGCAACGAATTCTTCTTTGTTGTTTCAGAAGTCAAGTGCGGACTCTTCTGTGGTGAACGTGACCCCAAGAGACTATCAAGAGCGGATGTCTCCGACCGAATTACAGCAGCGTGCAGGACGGCTACCATGCGGTAAGCATCAATGGTGGACAGTATGGGACGAGGGAAGGGATGACAGGGAGACTGTCCGAGAGTTACCTGTGGTGAAAGTTGTTGGGGGAGGGGAAAGTGGGAGGAAGGTTATGCCAGGTTTTTCGACGGTTTCTGGTACATTGCTTCCGATGAAGGCACTGAATGCAAGAGTTTTACCTCAGGAGTTGCCTGTTATAATGGGAGGGAAGGCTCGAGATGCAGCATCAGAACAGGTTATCAATGTTAGGCAGCGGCTTCCTTATATGGGTTTGGCGATGCCGTTGGGGTCCCACTTGTCAGAAAAAACTAAGCAGCGGATATGGAATCACGAGTTTGTGGACATATTCAAGTTGCTGCATCGAGATATACAGGCCAAAGAGGGTTCCAAAGAGGAAGAATGGGAGTTAGCGCGACGTCCCAGGGTGCCTCGTACGATTGAGAACTGGACTTCAGCCTTCTTGATCTACGCAAGCATTTATTGTGAAAGGTATCCCGAAAGGTCTGTCGCTCTTTACAAATACATGGACATTGTTAGGAAGGCTCAGTTACACTTTGGGGGATACTCCTGGCTTAATTACGACGAGGAGTTTCGAGCCCGTATTAGTATATGTGTAGAGAAACCTTGGGGTGACGTTGACTCGGAGCTTTGGCTTCAATGGATGTCCACATCACATCCATCGGCTACGACACACACAGCAAGTGGCTTGCCAGTCCCCTACCGGCCCTTTGTATGGAGTCCCGCTCACTCTGGAGCGGGTACATGGGGAAGAGGAATTTCATCAGGTACAGGAGCCTGTTGGAGTTATAACAGAGGAATGTGCAACAGACCATTGTGCCGTTTCAAGCACGACTGTTCCCATTGTGGGGGACGGCATCCGCTCACGCACTGTAATGCCTCAGCGGGGGGCTTCAGTGGGCATAGAGTCAGTGACCAACAGCGGTTTCCAGAGCAGGGTGGGTGGGCAGCGAGAGGTAGAGGCGCCCATTTCCCTACTTTCCCAAAAGGCGCCTACTCCAATTAGACTGAACAGCTTGGTGCCCTGGTTGAATAGATATCACGATACTGATGCAGCATCTCGGTTGCTCTGGGGGTTTCGGGAAGGTTTCAAATTGGGGTATCAAGGACCTAGACAGCAGAGGTGGGCTGACAATCTGCGTTCGGCTAAAGAGATGCCTGAGGTGGTAAGTAAAAAACTGGAAACTGAAATCAGAGCGGGTAGAATAGCGGGCCCTTTCAGAAATTGTCCTTTGCCGAATTTGATTGTGTCCCCTATTGGAGTAATTCCCAAGAAAGCGGCTGGTGAATATCGTATGATTCAGCATCTATCCTGGCCAGAAGGGGGATCAATAAATGATTATATATCTGAGTTGGACACTTCAGTATCTTACACCACAGTGGGTGAGGCTATGGATCTAGTGACAAAGATGGAAAAAGGAGCTGAAATGGCGAAATGCGATATTCAGTCTGCTTTTCGTTTAATGCCAATCCACCCTACTGATTTTGAACTCTTGGGGATGTTCTTTCAAGGACACTATTTTGTTGACAGGGTATTGCCAATGGGCTGTTCGGCCTCTTGTGCGCTCTTTGAAATGTTCAGCACATTCATACAATGGATTTTTTCTCAGACATGTTCAGTGGGTGTCAGTTGTCATTACTTGGATGATTTCCTTTTCATAGGAAAGGCAAACACGGGACACTGTCAAAAAGCACTGATGCAATTCCAGAAGCTTGCTGAGGTTCTGGGGGTCCCTTTAGCGCCAGACAAGACCGAAGGACCTGATACAGTGATAACTTTTCTGGGCATTGAATTAGATACCACACACATGACAGCACGCCTTCCTCGGAATAAGATTTGCGAGATTAAGGCTTTTCTCCTCACAGTTATAAACACAAATAAGATTGAGGTGAGACAGGTACAGCACTTGTTGGGTTATTTGAACTTCGCTTGTCGAGTGGTGAGGGCGGGAAGGACGTTTTGTAGACGTCTAGGCATGGCTTTATCCGGTGCATATCTCCCACACCATAGAGTTCGTGTGACAAAAAACATCAAAGAAGATTTGTGTGTGTGGCTGTGTTTTCTGGATAGTTTCAATGGCATTCCTTTACAATTTGTGGATGACAATTTTGTGTGGCAAGTTCAAATATACTCTGATGCTGCGGGATCCAGTGGCTTTGGTGTCTTCTGGGAAGGAAGGTGGTGCGCAGAGGGTTGGCCAGAACATTGGAAGAGTCACGGAAGAAGCATCGCTTTTCTAGAGCTCTTCCCGCTGATTGTAGCATTACTAGTGTGGGGCCACGAATTTCAGAACTGGTCGGTGTTATTTCATGTTGATAACATGACAGTGGTGAACCTGATTAACCACCAGAAGGCGAAAGACGTTAGAGTTTTACAATTATTGAGAATGTTCATGCTTTTAAGTTTAAGATTCAACATGATGTTCAAAGCTCGACATGTCCCAGGGGTTAATAATTGCATTGCTGATGCTCTTTCCCGATTTCAGTGGAAGAAGTTCCGCGAATTGGCGCCAGGGGCGGATCTCCACAAAACAGAAGTGCCACACAACCTTTGGGCCCTAGGGGAGTGAGGATCGTTCAGCTAGTCGAGCAGTCCATTGCCCCTTCGACTAGAAGAAGTTATGTGCAGGCATGGCAGGAGTTTTTACATTACAAACAGAGTTTTGGCGGATCAGAGTCAGTGGGGAAGGTCAAAGGTAGTATTTGTGATTTTGTGTTGACTTTAATAGATAAAGGTTTGTCTCACACCACAATTGCAGGAAAATTGTCCGGCTTATCTTTTTATGGTCAATTGTTGTGGGGTTTTGACCCGGTGGATGACCAGCTGGTAAAGAAAATGTTGATGGGTTTGCAGAGGGGGTCAGTTGGTTTGCAGCAGCCACTAGCTCTCATCACATTTGAGTTGTTGCAGAATTTGTTAGAACAGTTGGGGTTGTTTTGTTATGATTTTTGGGAGGTTGGGCGTTTTAGGTTAGCTGTGATTTGGATGTTCTTTGGGGCTTTTAGGGTTTCTGAGGTGTTGGGAGTTGGAAGTGACAAGGGTCTGTCCAGTGCAGACATTTCCTTAAGAGAAAATAGATTGGGGATATGGGTGAAGAAGTCTAAAACAGATCAGCTAGGTCAAGGTACGTGGGTTTTTCTGAATAGTAGTGGGTTGGGTGACTGTTGCCCCATGCAGGAGTGGATTCGATTTATTTCTAGGGAACCGCTTACAACAGGCTATATTTTTATTCATGAAACTGGGGAAAAAATTACTAGTTCCCAATTTTTAGGGGTATTGAGAAGGGTTCTGACATGCTTGGGGGAAAATCCAAAACGTTTTGCCACACACTCTTTTCGTATAGGAGCTGCTACGGAGGCTGGAAGATTGGGGTTGGGTGTGGATGTGCTAAAACGCATCGGCAGGTGGAAGTCTAACAGTTACAAATGTTATGTGCGAAAATGACTTTGTTGTTGGGTACCGAGATGGGGTGCGTTGGTCTAATTCTTTTTTCATTTCAGGTACTGTGCGGGTTGCAAATTCGAAGTTTAAACGGCAGACCTGGATAGTAGGCCATTCGTTTGTAAAGTGGGCAGCCCTGTTTGTGGAGGAGCAGATTTATGGACAATCACTGGGTATTCCTGGTGCACAACACGAAGTAGTCTGGAAGGGTAAAGGCGGCATGCAATGGGCCGATTTATTTCCAACATTAACGCAGATGCTTCACATGCGAGGTTGTCCGGACCACCTTATCGTTCATGTAGGTGAGAATGATCTGGTTAGAATGTCAGGACTCGCGCTCATCAACCAAATGCAACTTGATTTGACGGTGCTGAAGATGAATTGGCCGACCACTCGCTTGTTTTGGACAGAGTTCATATACAGACAATCTTGGCGACAGGCCAGGTTCCATGCAGCAGTTGAGAAGGCCAGACGGAAACTTAATAAAGCTATGAGGATGTTTTGTAAAGTGATGATGATTGGGGTTTTACAACATGACAACATCTCGAGTAGCGAGAGTCATCTTTTTCGAGAGGACGGAGTCCATTTGTCTCAGTTAGGCATGGCCTATTATTTAGTTGAAATCAGAGACATGCTAGCGCAAGAACTACAGGTGAATCTTTGGTGCAATGCGAAATTGTGAAGGAAGTTTGTTTTCTTTTGGGTGGGGCCAGGAAAACTCTTTGGTTTTCCTGGGTGGCATAAAATCCCCAGGGAGGAGGAGTCTAGAGCGGGCTCCTCCAGTTATTAGTTAGATAGGGGGAATTATACAGAAAAATGGAGGGGAAAAATGGAAAGAAAATGTTGGGGAAGTTATGATGAGTTCAATACAAGAAAAGAGATTATTTGATGGTTTCGGTATAAAGTCTAAATTTATAATGAAATGAAATAAATAAATAAAGAAATGGTTTCGGTTCAACTGCCAAATTTACATGTTGATGATCTGTTGGGAAATTTATGAATATACATATCCTGAATAAAGTGGCCTTTTCTGCTATGAGATAGCGAGTGGTCTCAATTTGTGGGCAATGGCTCCGCAGGGCGAGCGGCGCGAGACGTCTCCCCCTGCGGATTTCGCGCATAATGGTAGGGTCCAGGAGCGTGATATAGAGGGAGCGTCAGGGCAGGTATTAGTGCGTAGTTTCTGAGGAGATTAGGCGCAGGTAGTTTAGAGAGGGGGTTTATTCTTCCTTAGCGAAATCCCACCCACCCACCCTTAAAAAAAAAAAAAAAAAAAAGAGAAGGTGGGAGAAAACATAAGATGTCCTTCATGGAGAAAATAAACACGTTATATGTGTTGCGTACTATATATATATATGCATTTATATATATCGCCTAGTTACGTACGTGTATTTTGGTGTGTATGCATGTATATATATACAGCGAGTGGTCTCAATTTGTGGGCGAAAGCCTGCAGAGCAGCGTGCACATGCCACAGGTTGCGCGCTGTTACTTGGCAGGGCTGATCACAAAAAACGCGAGAGCCCCATCCCCCCCCCCCCCCCCCCAGGAATCAGATATGCTGCTCACACTTTCTTCAGTAGGGGCTGAGGGGCCCCTCGAGTATGAGTACCCCTGGGGGCCCCCCGCACCGCGGGAGCTGCGGGGCCCTTTGTTACGCCCCTGCGGCGCAACATACCTACTGACCCAATTAGAGACAAATAAGAATGCCTTTTATGCCCTACTTAGTCCCAGCATGTCACGCGCTACATCGTTAACGGTAACATCTATGTCTTTATGAAGAGAAACAGTAACTAATGTGTTTATTACGCAGATAAGACTGCAATCCCCATGATGCCGTTCGCCCAGCGCAGCTGTCTTTCTGCTTAGGCTGACATTGCTGTGCTAAAGGTTCCGTCCTTGCCTGGAGCTTGCTACCTGCGAGCGTCCGCAACATTTCTTTTGCACAGCTGCAGAAAATGTATTACAAATTCAACGGGATAACTCAGAAGCTGGCGGGCTCCTCAGCTCGCTCAGCATATTTCCCGCAGGTGAGGGCCGGTGGGTGCAGCAGGGCTGGATACTTAAAACGGCAAACAAGTGGGAAGAGGATCGGTGGGTAGAAAATGGGAGGTGGGGGACACAGAAAAGGGACTACAATGACGACTTCTAATGTAGACAGAATTAGGTTGAGGAAGTTAAAAAGAGAAAATCTCATCTTTCGGTTCCGTTTCAGTATTGTATTTTTTTCCGCTAGCTCGCCTATGACTCACTGGTGTATCCTTATTCTACTGATGGCTCTCTGCTTTTCAGCAGGTGGTTTTCAATTTCGCAAAGGCAGCAAGCGGTAGTAGTATTTCCATGTTCCAAGTGCAGAATGCTTTTAAGCCAGAATTTGCGTTTGACAACCTCGTTTTCATCGAATCAATCGGACTAATACGTCGCATGACATTGTTTTGTTACAGAAAAGCCGCAGGCTAGAACAGTGGTGCCTTGTGGACATGGAGTGGTGAACAGGACTGGCAAGTCGTAGGTCGACTCGGTGCTCCAGTCCAGTTTGGATTTTTTTTGCGTCCTGTAATTTGTAGTCTTGTTTACCCAGCTGTCCAAGTGCATAAAAAGCATGGGAACGGGGATCCTGCATACGTAGAAGGGGCCAAGACTGTGTGGGCGGAGCTAGAGACATTTTAAAAAAAATTACAAAACATGCTACATTTTTGTTGTCCTTGCACATGCAGGTGAATAATTATAAAATGTAATGCATACACCGTAAATGTAAAATAAACGTTATTAAACTAATTTGTGGGAAATGCACTAATTTGGTAAGAAAGGACAGTTGTATGTAATCACTTCAGATGTCTGTGCGTGTAAACAGAGGGTCACCAACTTAGCTCGTAGTAGGTGCACTGGAGGTTAGTAGCATGTGTGTTTATAATGCCACGAGGCCCCAGCTTGTGACAGCATTGTGAATATGTTGGTCAGTTACAAATGTAGTACACATAGTACAAGATAGGCTGCCAAAGTGTCAAATATCTATCACAGTATAAGAGACTGCGCACAGTATATGCAGAGCCACTCGAATTATGATGCAGGGAAGGGCCAAATCATTTATCAGGGCTGAGTAAATTATGCGGCACGAAAAGGCAAATTATGTGGCATAATGCAGCACATTTTGTGATCTCATTACTTGATTATTTTGTAGTTTTTAAACTTGATAATAGTGTCTGGGCTTTGGTTGTACCTCATTAGGACCAATTTAATACCCAAATATAGCAATAGGCAAAAGAAAGGTAACATGTCAACCTTTACAAAGGGCCTAACACTGTGTGGCAGCACGGGCTGCTGCATTTTTAGTAACTTTTAAACTGTTTGAGCTAGAAAAGACTTTTTAATGTTAAAATCTATAGAATATGTGGCAGATGATGAATTATGTGGAAAATGCGGCAAATCTATTATTATGCGAAAACGTTACTCCTCCTAGCGTCACCAGCCGCTTCCTCTCTCCCTCCTCTCCTCCATAGCATCAGGAAGCACACAGTCTTCCAGTCAATCACAACGCTGCATTGGTCTGAGCACCGCTCAGACGGGGACAGGGAGCCTGTGTATGTTCCCCACCAGACTGTGTAATGCATGCCCACTAAAAGTGTGCTCACCACTCCAGCCCCTGCTCTGGCCAGCTCCGCCCTCCACGCACCCAGGAACAGGTAAAATAAAATGATAATAACATCCTGTTATCATTTTTATTTTTCCTCTGCACTGCTCTGAAAGTAGTGAGGCAATGCTCCTCCGCCTTTGCGGAGGAGCTGCCGCTGTCCGAAGCTCTTCCAAATGGGAAGAGATCTGACCTAATGGGGACGCGCCTATTGTCGACACGCTGCTAAATCCTCTGCCACCGGACCTTGGAGGTATCCTGTTGTTGCCCTACAAACCAGGGGGCTCACCTGTGATTTTGCCTGGCCGCGGCCCGATTTCTGCTCCTCTCACGACGCGGACCGTGCGCTGCCCGGACTTCAACACCCAGAGGGCTGCGCGGTCTTGCGGGACGGAAGGAGCTGCCCACGTGACATCTGCCTTTAATCCGGCCAGGGCTACCACGGTGCGGGACGCGCCTATTGTTGACACGCTGCTAAATCCTCTGCCACCGGACCTTGGAGGTATCCTGCTGTTGCCCTACACGCCAGGGGGGCTCACCTGTGATTTTGCCTGGCCGCGGCCCGATTTCTGCTCCTCTCCCGACACGGACCGCGCGCTGCCCGGACTTCAACACCCAGAAGGCGGCGCGGTCTCACGGGAGGAGCTGCCCACGTGACATCGGCCTTTAAATCCGGCCAGAGCTATCGCGGCGCGGGAGAAGCCCGGCAAAGGGCAGGCCCTCTGTGGCCCACAGAGGCCAGAAGAGGCTGAGCTGGGCATACCCTCTTACCTTTTATCTCCGAAATACAGGCTACTCAGGACTCTACAACCTAAGGTACATGAACTGTAGTTCCTACATTTACTGACCCTCTGTTACATCGCTATAGGGCTGGTTGCACTACTATTGACTGTACCTTAGTCCATACAGTGAACAAGTGTAAAGGTGTTAGAGATTATGCCTTCAAGAGGGCTAAGGGAAGGAAATCCCTAGTGGGTGGCTCTGTGAGGGGGACCCTCGACCAGTTAATCACAAGGGCGGCCTCAGTGCTGGAACATGAAATAGCCATCATTGAGCGCCGCCTTTCCACAGAACTTCAGAATAGACGCTCATCGCTGGGACCCCTCCAACTGGCGACCACCCCGACCCCAATTTCAGGGAAGGAAAAATCTTTACATGGTGACATTAGTATTCCCTCTTTACTTCGAGATGTTACAACATCATCCGAGTCCAGCAGGTCATATAGTAACAAGGATTCTAGTATAGACCCTGTATTAGAAATAATATCTGAAGAATCCCTGTTAACTAATCCCGTAATGCCCAATCCAAAAAATAAAGTTCCAACACAACTTAAAGGGCATACATTAAAGAGAAAGAGGGGGGGAATCAGACATAAGGGTAGGCAGGCAAAATGACCTAAAACGTCTAGACATCCGCCAACCAATTATCTCATAGGAACTGATACACCTTCAGCCAAGACATCGACTCCCTTGTCTTCAAACCAAGAGTTAATAGGGAACTTCGAAGTTATGGTGAAGTCTTTACTACTTCCTCTTGTGGAAAGAGTTAAAAGGTTAGCCAATCATTTGGTGTTAATAGAAACAGCTATTTCCTCAAACACAGCTTTAATAAAGGATCTAGTAGATGGAAATAAGAAAACAACCCTGACAGTGAAACCTGGGATGTGCGATGTTAGTAAGGCAAACAAAACACTAGAAACCCCACACCCACTGCCCTATAAAACATCAACCTTAATGAAGAAAAGCAGTGATTTAAAAACATCTAAGACGAAAGGGTCTGTTGAACATGCAAATAAGCCAATGGATAACTACGGAAACAGTGTCAGAGAGAAGTTAAACACCGGGAACCCTAATGGCTCCAACTTACAAATAGATCTGCCGCCAGAAGCGGCCCCTTATGTTGCGGTATTGTCAAGAGTTCCAGAATTGATGACAGGGAAAACCGAAGGGTATTCCGAACTAAAAAATAAAGTCATCTATTGACTAAGGAACAACAGACCATTACCCCCCAATATTAGCAGGGAAATCCTCCATGTGAGAAGGCTCAGATGGGTAGGACAGAAGCCCAAAAACATTCAGGGTGATGTCATAATCATTAATTTTAGGGACCGCAGGGTTATTCCGTACCTCAACGGTTGGTACCACGAGGGTGGAAGGGAGGGAATCAGGGTACATGATTTGAGTTACTTCTATCCTAGGTCCCTATTACCCCTGCAACCAAGGTTAGTGAAACAACACCAGAATACCCTGGGGGGCTCAACCTTCAACATCCATACCGCAAATAGATTTGCTGCATTCACAGGTTTGGATGGGGTAGATTGACTCAATAATATACTGCCCACGGTCCCTTGTGTATCAAACCTTACAGACTCACTAAGTATCTCTAAAGGCCCTTCACCTAGCATGCATGACCTAACAAGTTTGAGGTCTGCCGGAGATACGGTAGTTGTACGTGAGAAGAGAGCCTTTGAACAGTCCTTGTTATCTGTAATGCCTCAGATAGTACATTCCCCCCTAAACCTCAATCCCTCTCTTGAAATAGATAAAAAGAAATCAATGCTAGACATTATTTTCTGGAATGTGGCTGGATTACAGAATAAATTTACAAACATTAACTGGAGAACACAAGCAACAACACATAATATTATTGGACTACAGGAAACATGGCTATCTACCCCAATACACTTGCTAGGATACAAAATTTATTTTTCAGAAGCTGTTTCATCCCCTTCTGGAAGAGCAAAGGGGGACTTAATAACATACATATCCAACGCCATGCCTGTTGACAAAATAGAAGTCTTAAGGCTAGGAACTAATTATCAGGTCCTTATGATAGCCCATAATACTGCGTCCCTTTCTATTATTATAAACTTGTATAACAATCTGAATACATTGGAATTAATTGATGTTCTAAGTAAAATATCTATTTTAATTCAGGATTTGTCTCAAAAACATACTAAAAAGTCTGTAGCATTAGTATGGGGCGGTGATTTTAACTTGACACTCTGTAAAGAAAGCGGCACTAAAAATTGTGGAATTGAGGACGAGGGTGGAAATAACTAGACACATTTTTCACACACGATCAGTGGAGACCATATGAATGAAATAATGGTAGCTACGAATCTGGGTTTTGCAAATGAAATAGTTTGTCCTCCCGTCCCCTTCTCTACAACCTTTAATGGGAGAGGTTCCAATAGTATAATTGACTTTATTCTCACCTCGAATAGTATTGCACCAAGAGTAGGCAAATTTGAAACAATCGTGAATGCAGTTAGTGACCATTTTCCAAATAGAGTCTTAATAAGTACCCCCTCTGCTATGACCAAGAAAGTTTACTGGAGCATTTTGGATCAACAATCTCTAACTTTAGACATACTTAACGGTTTTTCATTAAAATGGGGTAAGGTAGACAAAGAATTATTAATGAGCAATGTACTAAAGAAAGCCCTGCCCTCCGTGTTTACCTGTTTAGACCTGTCCGCTACCCCCGAGTTGGTACTGTCCAGTTTTGATATTATTGCCAAAACAATAAGAGATGAATTATTATGTAAGAAGAAATCAAAAGGATTCATTAAGAGGGGCTGGTTTAACACAGCGCGCACTAAAGCCTACAAAAAATTAAAGGTAGCCTTAACTAAGGAAGATAGGGATAGAGTCGAAATAGCGGAACTAAGGAAAACTTGTAAGCTAGCGCAAAAAAACTGTAAAACCCAGATTAAGGATACCTTATGGAAGCAGCTGCACGAGAGCTGCACCATAAAAAATAATACTTACTTCTGGAGGATAGTTAAATCTCCTTTTCTCTGTGATGGAAATGACCACCCAATGCTGGAGGTGGCGGTAGACGCCGCCACCTGGGTTGAACATTTTTCAAACATCTTCATAAAAGAAGTTGATAGTCCACGCAGTCTATTAGGCCCACCGGAGTGTTTGAAGCAAATTAACTACCCTTTAAAGTTAAAATTTGCACATCAAGAAGTTATCACAGCCCTTAAAACGTCGAAATCTGGTAAAGCGCCAGGCCCCGATGGGGTCCCAGTGGACCTTTTTAAACCTAATTTTGATTTGTGGTCCCCTATTTTAACGAGAGTGTTGGAAGCAGCTATGAGTATAGGTTTAGTTGAGTAATGGTCCACGTCAATTCTGGTACCAATTTTTAAAAAAGGCGATTGTCATAGCCCGGCCTGTTATTGGCAAACCGCTGGACGAATTCTGTTAGACCGTCTCCAGGTCTGGGCCTCTGATAATAGCATACTATCAGATTTACAATATGGCTTTCGAGAAGGCCTGGGCACAGTCGATCAAGCTTCGAATCCTGCCCTTTTAATAGGGAAGTATGTCTCAGCAAAGGGAGGAGCACTGCACATGGTCTATGTAGACCTGACAGCTGCCTTCGACTGTGTCAGTCATTCAAAAATGCGGGCGATAATTTTAAATAGATATGGGGGTAGATCCCCGCTGGTAAACTTCTTAAGAGAGCTCTACTCGGATGGATCTGCTGGGGTAAGATATGGGGAAGAGGGAGAGCTGACCGAGACATTTAGGATAGGGAGGGGGGTCAGAAAGGGGTGTGTTCTGGCCCCCTTCCTATTCACACTGTAAACAAATGGGCTGGAGTCTGAATTGATAAAAGTGAGCCAAGACCTACCATCAATACGGCATCGACCTATACCGGCACTTCTATATGCCGACGACGCCGTTATCTTGGCAAGAACCCCGGTACAGCTCCAACGCTCACTAACCAGCTATTGCAACTTTATGAGCTCCTTGAATCTTAAAATTAATATATAAAAGACATTTACCATGTATATCGGCTCGAAAATAATAAAATCAAAAACGAAAGACATATTTGTCAACAATTCTAGCTTAGAGTCTACAACATCTTACCCTTATTTAGGGATCTTAATAGACAACAAGCTAACTTGGGTAAAGGCTATCCAAGCTAGGAAGCTAGCCTTTTTAAGGACTACGAAAGCACTGGTGGCATTTGCTCAAAAGTTAGGCAAGAGATCGCCTGTTGAAATGTTAAAGATCTATAATTCCAAATGCACCAGTGTTGCCACCTATGGTTCAGGTCTATGGGGGTACCTAAACACTGAAGTTTTACAGAGAGTAGAAAACTCCTTCCTCCGGTATCTCCTGTCAGTCCCCCAAAGTACAACGACATACGGCTGCCACTTAGAATTAGGACTGGAACACCTCTCAGATATCTTAAAGATCCAGCCAATAATGCTGTGGCGGCGCATCTGGACCACTGAACAGTGGGAGTTAACCTGTTCCCTTATAGAGGAATGCATGTTACTTGATAACAGGCAAAAGATCAGATGGTTAGCTTATGTAAAGTCCTTTTTTAATGATTTAGGCCTTCAGAGATATTTTACACACCCAAATACTATCTCTGAAATACCCAGAAAAGAGCTAAAAAGGATCTCTCTCCTTCATCTGGGTGACCTTCAACTAATTCAAGAAATAGTAAAAAGTTCAGTGCAACATCTGCTGACTATTCAAACCACCTTTTCAATCTAGCCATATCTGAAGTATAGCCTAAGTCAATTTGAAAATGTTTTGCTTATTCGATTTAGATTAAATACTTTTCATAGGCTGATCTCGTTTCCCAAGCAGAATGACTGAACTAAGAACCTACCACCATGTCCATGCGACTGTAATTACTCGCAATCCTCAATCCATGTCTCTCTGTTCTGCAAGTTCTATGAGGCTCCACGCAGACGATGGATAGTCCCGATACTGAGGCAAATGGGTCTCCGAACTTGCCGCCCAGCTTTCCTAGCACTACAGATGTTAGAAAATGAACTATACGCTAAATTCATTGTCTGTTTTTTTAAATTTTGTGTAAACCACTGTCCAAATCTTAATTAATTAATTATTGTTTTGTCCTCTAGCCAAATCATGTATTTTATTTTTTTAAAAGAGTTTTGTATTGTAAAAATGTTAAGTTTGTACTTTTATGGTTCTCCTCGAATAATGAAAATCGAATAAAGATTTGACTGACTGACCTAATGGCCAGAGCTGCCAGCTTTAGAGCTTGGGGATTCTGGTTTGAATCTCAGCTTCTGCTCAGCATCCTGTGATTGTGGACAATCAACTCAATGGCCCACACCAAGTAAATGGAGGAGCGCAGTAACCGTTTATAAGCTTAAGAACAACTTTCCCAATAAATTCCACCCACTTTGACCTCTGTGATTATCCCATTATAAAACCAAGACTACAGGTCCCAGAATGCACATTGAGAAACTGCATTCTTGTAGCTCGTTTTGTATATATCTCAGAAACTTGTCAACTGTTAATGAGTTATTGCAACTGTTTGCATTTACAAATATTGTATGGTATTTGCTTATAATGTGGATTCACAGTGCTTTGTACAAGCACCCCTAGCTTGGTAGCATTCTCTATATCTCTGAGAATGGCCGGAGGGGGGGGGGGGTCTAGCTTTTTGTTCTCTTAACAGTAAAGTTCAGAGGGAATTTCACACCATTAACCCTTCTGTTGCCTAATGTGGGGGGAATGTGAGGCAGTTTGGGCTTCCAGGCGGTTAGAAACGGAAGCAGGAACCAAAGGCATATCACAGACAAATCCTGTAACTTCACACATTATATTTAAGGCTCCCTGTTTTCCGTTTTTTCATATTTTTACAGCTAAATACAGACAGAAAACAATGTGTTTTCTGTCTGCATTTATTTTTAAAAGTGGATAAATACAGAAAATTGTGCTTCTTTTAAGTGAGTCTCTGTGCTGTCTTTCATGAATTATAGGTCAGAAGCTGAGCAGATGAATAGCATGGGAAATTACAAAACAGGATGACATTTCTTTAAATAACTAAACGTCATATGTCAACATACATTTATAATATAATTCTAGTCTTTACCAGTGAATGTATTGTTATTTATTATTTGACAGCTTAAATAGCTAAAACACAACAGATATCGAAGTATGAGTGGGCGTCTATCAGTTCAATAAATATGGAAATGTACAGTTTTACAACTTCATTGATACGCAAAACACAAAATAAATATGGATAAATGCAGCTAAAATGGCCAAAAAATAAATATGGGTAAATACAGATGGAAATGATTAAACAATAAATACCATAGAACTGGGAGCTCTAGTTATATTTGATATCCATTCGGTGTGTCTCAAATGTAATGTCAACTTTAGGAATGGATATAATCTTAATCAGTATGCACATTCTTTAATTTGTGTTTTATTTCACATCTGATGTACATTTGTCCATTATTTCCTACTGTGCAAGTAGACAGGTCTGTTGCCTGAAACTTTCACTACTTTGAATTCACAAGACAAAGTAGGGGCTCATGTATGTATAGCTTAAATAGGAATACATGACTTGCATACATGTGTTTATTTTCGTACCTTGCATACAGTGTCCTAAAAAAGTAGGCTTAATTTTTAGCTTATACTGAAGCATAACGTCCTCTGGATCCTGCTATGCTGCTCATAGGAGTGGTGACATAGATGGGCTGTACCAAGTGAATGGAATCCCTCCCCTTTCTTGTAAAAGAACAAGAACCACTACCTTTCGAGACTGATAAAAAAAGTTTTGGGAAAATGTAATTTGAAAACAGTAAATACTAGATGAAATATATGATTTTCAGTCATTTTTGAAAATTGAGGCAGAATACTCATGTTAAACCAATATTGGCAAAGCCAATAGATTTGGTGTCTGCTGGTGCAATTTTTTTTTCTAATGCAAGCGTATGCCACAAAATGAAATCAAAAGAACAGGCTGCCACTTAGAAGTCGCTCCCAAATACTTGCAACATATAATGTAAAATTAAAACACATTCACTGAGGTTGCAGCTTTACTAATGATGTTTTTAAAATGGCAATTATTTTAGTTGGACCATGCATTTTATTATTTGTGAAGGAGATACAAAAACACCATCACCAAACCAAGCTCCCAAGTCACAGGCAGCTTCAATGTTACTGTGTCACTTAAACATAATTTTACAATTGCTTTAAAATGGAGATTGAAAATAAATCACCATGTAAGTGGCAACCCAAAGTGCAGGGAGCTAAATTGCTGATATTTAAAGGGGATATAAAAATTAATTAAAGTACACTTTGAACCAGGTTTGTCCTTGAGAGAAAATAACAATTTTTATGTGGATGTGAAATGTGTGTATCGGGTTTCTGCAGTCACCTTCGTGAAGGAAGCTCATGGGTAAAGTGTGCTGACCTGTTATCCTAGGCAGTATTCTGCAAGTGGGCGGAAGTAAAATGTGAATGACATTTTTACAGACCAGCAGATAAACCCAGTGACCAAAAGTAACTCTCTGCATGTTTATCATATGTTACTTTTTGGGGAAAAATAGTGACCACACACCAAAAGCTTGTCTCAAGACCTAAAAATTATGCAGAGGATTTTGCGCTCGTCTATTAATGCAACAACTCCTGTCGCTTCCAGAACAATGAAGGAATTAACAACATTTTTCTCTGGGAAATGCAGTTAACATTGCCGGTGACACAGGACCACATAACTATACTTCTGCAGCTAGTATTCCGCCATGCTATGATTGGCACCATACGCGCAGCCAGCAATTATTACTTCCACATCTGGGCCTAACTTTTTGCCAGATTGGTGTCTGCAATGCTACAATATTTATGCAACACCTGATCAACTTCTAATACTTCCCCTGATACTGGCACATGGACGTTCTGTACCTTCTGCAGCTTTAGTCAATTCTATGGCAGGACAGGAGGCTTCAGATTATGCTTTCTCCATTTCTTTACTACTAACAGCAGCCAATAGAAACACAGTAAAGAAACGAAAAAACTACAACTCCCATGAACCCTTAGGCTAACCATAGAGAGTGCATGCTATATAAGGAACCATAGAGGACAACACTTCCTCTTTCTTTGCTGCTTCGCAGCCAGTTAAGTGCTTTTGACTTTCATTGTTACATTGTATATTGCATGGCATTGTTTAATTGCTGTTTACTTGCATGCCGGTTTCGCTCTAGCGTTTGTTGCGCAGTCGCGTTGTGCGTCGCGCTGCCACCGGCGTTTAATTTTCTGGTTTTTTCATCGGTTAGGCTTTCGCCGCTTTTGTTCCTTTGAGAGCGCGTGTTCGCCTCTCTTGTATTTGCGGGCGCATTGTGCCCGCGTTGCTGCCTTTGTGGAGCGGGACCGGGGCTCGGGGAGTCGCGCGCGCGTGTCGCGCGCCGCTCTTCTTCCGGCAACAAGGCGAGTCACCGCGCATGCGCATTGGTGGCATTTGTGACGCTCCGTTGACAGGAGCTTCGGAACGCTGTGAGGCGGCGCGTTTAAACTTTGCCTCGGCCCACTTTGCCTGCCGGAGAGCTCCTCTGACGCCCTCTACCTCTCAGAAGGTTTTGGGCTGCATAATTTTTAGAGGCAGTGCCTAGGGTGTCATTCTTTGCGCAAGCTGGTCCCTCCACGCTTTATTCTGTTTCCTGGGTCGAGTTGTGACTCTGCCTGTATAGCTTGCGTGGGGCTGTCACCCCCCCTGTCGGAGTCACTTGATTGTGACCTTTTGCATTGTACTTACATTTGCTGTGGGCCTCTAGTTATACCTTGGTATTTCTAGTTTTGTTATTTTCTGGTTTCCATCAGTGCATTCCAGCGTCATGGCAGACTATGTTGATGCTGAGGAATATTTTTATGAGGAGGAACAGGAGGACTCCTTTGAATTTGATTTAGTCGAGGCCCTTGACCAGGGCGTTCAGCAGTCTGTGAATACTGCGTTGGTCCGTGCCATTGGACCTCTGAAGCGTCATTTAGCTGATTATGCTCAGCAGCAGGGTTGGATTCCATCCTCTGCCTCTGCGCATTCTTCTACGTCTCCTGGTAATCCTCATAGGTCTGATTTTGCTCGTTTGGCCAGGTCCTTGTCTGCTCCTGCTCCGGATACCGAGGATACCTCTTCCTCATCATCTTCTGGTCCCTCTGGTCCCTCTCCGGCGAAGAAATCCCGAAAGGAACATTTTGTGGACGCTTCTCCGCATCCACCAATCTTGACCTTTGAGCCCTCTGATATCGTCCACCCTAACTCCAAGGTTTGGTGCCCAGCCCCAGAAGTTGCAGACTATATTCAAGAACATATCCGCGACTCTTTTGATCAGGAGGTGCGTGCTCGGTTGCGTTCTGAGTGCCCTCGTCCGGAGTTGGCGGACAAATTAGCGGATACTCCGGAGGTCGATCCCACGATCTTGACCTATCTAAAGAAATTTAATAAGGATCCCAAGAAGGGTATCGACCGCTCTTGGCGACTGTGCCAGGACAAGTTACTGGATGTCCTTGGTCCTTTGACAAAAATCCTAGATCTGGCATACCAGGCCCAAGGGGAGGCGTCTGGCATTGATCCCGATGTCCTCCTTGGCTGGGCCCAAAGGGCTATCTGTCTTTTAGGGAACGCAAACTGTGCCCTTTCAACGGAACGTCGCCGTTCCATCTTAATCAAGATGGATCCGCGTTTGTCAGAGCTGGCTACTTCCGAATCCGGTGCTCTGGCTCAGGGTCTATTGTTTGGTCAGCCGTTTTTGAAAGAACTGACTAAGTTTGTAGCGACTTTTAGTGGCCTGGACAAGGCGCAATCTTCTTTGCGTAGGGCATTTCGCCCGGTTTTTGCCAAGGCCGGACGTTCAGGGGGACGTTCGTTCGGCCGAGGTTCTGGTCAACAACGTGGCCAGCAGTCCCAACAGGGTGGAGGCGGACAGCGCCAGCAGCAGCAGCAGTCCTATTCCGGATCCAAGTCCACCTTCTATCCCTCCCGGAAAGGTCGAGGCCAAGGCAACAAGGGAGGCTACGGAGGTAACCAGGGAGGACGACAGGATTACTCCTCTGCAGGTGAGCCTGATTCCGTTCGACAGTGTTGTTTTGGGGGGCAGGATTCAGTGTTTTCTAGAGAATTGGCGCTCGATCTCCAGCGATGCATGGATATTGCAAACAGTGCAGGGGTACCGCATCGAGTTTTACCATTCTCCTCTTCAGGGTCCCGTCCCTTCTCCCCTTGTTTTTTCCCAACGAGATCGCGAGGTGATCTCCAAAGAAATCGATTCCCTTCTTCTCAAAGGGGCCATAGTGCGAACGAACCGCCATCCACAGGGGTTCGTCAGCAATGTGTTTCTGGTGGAGAAGAAGGGGGGCGGGTCTCGCCTTGTACTCAACCTCAAAGAATTCAACAACGGGGTGATTTATCGTCATTTCAAGATGGAGGGCATCCATCTTCTCAGGGATCTTCTACGCAAAGGCGACTGGATGGTTCGCCTGGATTTGAAGGACGCCTACTTGTCCATTCCCATCTATCCGCCTCATCGCCGTTTTCTGCAGTTCCAATGGCTGGGGAACTGGTTCGAATACAGGGTACTCCCGTTCGGTCTCTCATCCGCCCCATGGTGCTTCACGAAGCTCCTGCGGCCGGTCATGGAATTCCTGCGTGCGCGGGGGGTGAGACTTGTAGTGTATCTGGACGACATTCTTTTGATGGCTCAGTGTCCTCTACAACTGCACTCCCATTTGTCTTGGACAGTCGATCTACTTCAGTCTCTCGGATTTCTAGTGAATCCGCAGAAATCTCATTTACTTCCCACTCAATCGATAGAGTTTCTGGGTTTCCTTGTGGATTCGGTCTCTTGCCAACTTCTTTTACCTGCTCTGAAGATCAGGTCTATCAAGAGGGAGTTGAAGTCACTGTTGTCTGCACCGAACGTATCGTTGCGGTCGATCGCTCGGATAGTCGGGCTGTTGGCTTCATCCATCCAGGCGATATTTCCGGGTCCTCTGCATTATCGGGCCTTGCAGCGCCTCAAAATCAGACATCTGCAGAAGGGTCTTCGGTATTCCGACCTGGTTCCTCTGTCCCAGGATGCGAAGTCGGAACTGTTGTGGTGGCTCCAACACATGGAGGCTTGGAACGGGAAGGCTCTCTTCGGCTCGACTCCGGATCTGGTTTTGGAATCGGATGCGAGTCTTTGGGGCTGGGGAGCCCGTTGCGGAGACTTGACGACGGGCGGCCGTTGGTCTCAGGACGAACTAGCCCTTCATATCAACTGCCTGGAGCTTCTGGCGGGGTCATTTGCGATCCGCAGTTTGGCTCCACAAGCCACCAGCTGTTGCATTTTGCTTCGCATGGACAACATCTCAGCGGTGCGATATGTGAACAAATTGGGGGGGACTCGGTCGAAGTTGTTAGCGGAGATTGCGAAGGACTTCTGGCATTTCTGCCTACAGAGAAAGATCACTCTTATTGCAGAGTATCTTCCGGGTCGCCAAAATCAGGTGGCCGACTGGAATTCTCGCCATCTCCTGGACTTCAGCGACTGGCGTCTTCACCCTCGGGTCTTTCGCTCCCTGTCTCGCCTGTGGGGCCGTCCCTGGATCGATCTTTTCGCCTCTCGCCTCAATGCTCAGATACCCAGGTTTTACAGCTGGCGTCCGGATCCGGAGGCCATGGCCACGGATGCCTTTCTCCAGGTTTGGCCTCCACAGCTTTGCTATGCCTTTCCCCCGTTCGCAATGATTCCGCGAGTCTTGGCCAGGACGAAACAGTTTCTGTCGGAGATTGTTCTGATCACTCCTCTTTGGAGGGCTCAAGCTTGGTTTCCGGACCTTCTGGAAATGAGTTGCTCGACGCCATTTCTGCTTCCAGCGAGGTGGAACTTGCTGTTGGATCCTCTGCTCCACCCGCATCCCCTAGTCTTGTCGGGCCAGCTCTGTCTTGTAGCGTGGCGCCTCTCGGGGAACGCTGGAAAGTCCCTGGCTTATCTGGAGACGCTGAGAGATTCATCAGTGAAGCTTGGGCCCCCAACACGCGCAAACGTTATGCGTCTGTTTGGCGTAGGTGGTGTGATTGGTGTTCTGAACGGAACCTGGATCCCACTTCTGCAGATATCTCTCTAGTGGTTAATTTTCTTGCTTCTATCGCTTCTGCTGGTTCTGCTTACAGGACCGTCAATTCTTTCCGTTCCGCTCTCTCTGCGGGCCATGCTTTGGTCGACGGTAAGCCTGTTGGGGAACATCCTCTCATCTCTGCATTGTTGCGTGGTGTGCGAATGGCTAAACCGCCATGTCCGAAATATGTGGCTCTTTGGGACGTATCTGTTGTGCTGCGTTTTCTGGAGGCGTGGCCTCCCAACGCTTCTCTGTCCCGTAAGCAATTGTCTGCAAAATTGACAATGCTTTTGTGCTTAGTGTCTTGTAAGCGTGTTTCAGATGTCCGGGCGTTGGACCTCGCTGGTCGTTCCTTTTCTCCGGAAGGGGTTACTTTTACGGTCTCCAGGCGTACCAAGACTAATCTGTCTACTGTCACTTATCCTGCGTTTCCTCATCACCCACAATTGTGTGTGGTTCGTTGCATAAAGGATTATGAGGTGAGTACTGCTCCTTTTCGTCAAGATATGTCTGGACAGTTGTTGATTGCTTTGTTAAAGCCTTTTAAACCTGTGGCGTCAGCTACTCTTGCTCGTTGGGTACGCTGGCTTATGTCTGAGGCAGGCATTGATACCTCCATCTTTGGAGCTCATTCCGCGAGGGGTGCCATGGCCTCCAAGGCTTTTCATGTTGGTGTAAGTTTACATGACATTGTGAAAACAGCTGATTGGTCTTCTGATACAGTGTTTAAAACCTTTTATTTCAAACCCATTGTCGATATTGCATCTGTTGTGGTGGAACAGCTTTGAACAAGCATAATCTGAAGCCTCCTGTCCTGCCATAGAATTAAAAATTTGCAAACATTCGTGACAAGAATTTTCAATTCTATTAAGGACACGGAGGCGAGGATTATCCCACCCATTGGTATTCTACTGCATTGTTCATGTGCATTTTGGCTTTACTCTGATATGCGTTGTTTTGCATTGATCTTTTCCCCCACCCTATGTGATGCGACCTTCAAAGGTTTTGGGGATGTATATTACGACTCTGTTTTTGATTTCAGGTTCGGACCAGAAGTGATTTGTCATCTTGGTCTTTCCGGCACCGTTTTCCACGTCTTGGATACTGGAGTTGCTGTGTTTCCCTGATGCACCTTCGGCGCTTGTGGATTGGTTGCCTGTCTTTCCTGTTGGATTTCTTACAGTTCAGCCTTCGGATTTTCCTTTCTGGATGGTTGGCGGTACTTTTCTTCAAATGACTTTAGACTTTTATGGTTCATGGACAAAGAAAGAGGAAGTGTTGTCCTCTATGGTTCCTTATATAGCATGCACTCTCTATGGTTAGCCTAAGGGTTCATGGGAGTTGTAGTTTTTTCGTTTCTTTTCTGTGTTTCTATTGGCTGCTGTTAGTAGTAAAGAAATGGAGAAAGCATAATCCTCGACGATTATGAAGGTGTATTGATCAGTGC